>NW_019211459.1:19892770-20010482 GCF_002443255.2 Varroa destructor
TATACTGTTATGTTCTGCTGTCGCTGCCACAGGTGGCGTTGCGACAGCGATTCGGTCAAGATATTAACCTTATGGAAAAAGGACAAGCTTAATTGATCTCGTATCAAAGTTTTTGCGCAATTTTTCTCTACTTTTGTTTCTCTAAATAGACATGTGTATTTTTACGCAGAAACTGGCAAGATAAAAGCCACAAAAAGGTAACGTTTAAAGGTGAAAACACTAAGGCAATATATATATATATATATATATATATATATATATATATATATATACAGACTGATATTAGAAACAATTACGATTTACATATAAGAAGGGAAGCCATATAGTAATTTAACTAAAGCAGTAACTTAGTCAGCCGTATATCGTGTAATGATTATAACCATAACAAATTAATAATCACATTTAAGTAATTATATTTGATAAATTACTGCCAAGGTAGCTACAAAACGGACTATATAGACTGGAACTTCATTGTCTATACCCATGTCACTAGATTACTGAAATTGTCTCAGCAGATGCCAACAGATACTTTGTACTAAATATTTCATATGTTGAAAAATGCTATCGCAAGACGTAATGAATGCATACTTTGAAATTGAACCACTACAGAATGTAATAAATTTTGGACCCTCGCACTCGCAGGTGGCAGGCCCGTGACGTTTACAATTGCGGTCGGATCTCGAGTAGCCTCCGCAAGCATTGCGCCTTGCCACGTAGCTAAAGCAGCGCCGCCGACGTGATACGGTTCGCCGTTGTACCACAAAACGCGATTCCGTCCATCATATTCTCCGCCAGCAACCCAGCGAGACTTATAGTTTGCGGGTTCAGAACTAGCTGAAAAATATTTTGTACACGTGTTAATTAAGGAGTAGCGGCATCCAGACTATCATGTCTCAAAATATTATCATCACTCATCAAAATATTATCAGGACTCAAAATATTATCTACTTCATGAGTATAAAATATGCCGTTTATGAAATTGTCGTTGTTAAGCACCTCCTAGAAAACATGTAAGTCTTCGAACATCATCCACCTAAATGTACAGATAAGATGATCGAGCGATGTAGTGCTCGATCCAGTATACGTATTTTAATCAATTGTAAACTCAATTATTATCTATCACCGGTTCGCAAAAGTAATGGAAATTCTCACCTATACCCAGCAGGTATTTACCAATATCTTGGCCTGGATTCAACGTCTTTATTTCTACCTGCTCAGACTTAAGGGCCTTAACAAAGTTTCTGACGACTCCGTCCTGTTTTTTGGTCACAAAAGCGATAGGATTGCGGGCAATTTGAGACAACGAGTACGTAATCGGCTGAAAGTCAGATCAAATATCGTAAGTGAACCGAATGGACTCTATATTGCCATGGTAAACTAAGTGACCTTACAGATCGCCAACAGTGACAAAGTATATACGGGCCTCCGAAATACCCAGTGAATAATTACGTAGTTACGTCCGGCATACGTGCCATTCATAGGCTGTCAACAGGTTTATATTAGGCGCACACTAACTATGATGACTGTACGGTTGAAACTAACGATCAAAGTAATTCAGCATTATGGTCAAACCAAAGTCAAAGCGAGCTCTATAATGCTTGACCCCTGCGTCAAAATGTTCGTATATTAAAAATGCTCCAGATACATCGTAATCAGGCAAGTACTCGTAAGTAAGGGTAACTACGCCTTAAATGTGATTGAAAATAGCTACTCCATGTCGTTGTATATATCCAATAATAAGGAAACATTTAATTTTTCGAAAACGTATCAGGTGGATAGATGTAAAATAGTGTAAATTTGTCAAAAGGAACCCGATAGCTTTCTGACTCTATCGACCTAACTGTGCTGATATTTTTATAGTTAGATCCGACTACGACGGATAAATAAACGACAGATCGACAACGGCGCCCAGGTCAAATTTTTGTCCAGCTTTTCCTTAATTTTATAGGTGCAATTAGAACTTCGCGTTCGACGTGTTCGCGCATAGCCTTATACCATATTAAACAGTGAACGAATGCGTACAAGCCAATACAGGGTGAATCCACTACGATTTCTTCGGAACGTCAACTATGCAGCCGGGCATTCTTTGCCGCTAAGCTGTTATGGTACAACAGATGCAATAGTTATCAATGGCCAAATGAAAGTCACGCAAGAATCGTTCAAAAAATTCAGGTCTGTTGCAAGACAGAGTCCAAGCAAGCGAGCTGCCGCATTCCCTCATACGAGACCGAGAGCAATTGCCATCGCGTCTCGAACAACAATCGAGCTAATAAACATGAAAAAACTAGACGTTTGGCATCGACTCGCGATAACGAACGAACCTTGTACCTGCAGTTGGACCCGTGAATGCAAACAACTCGGGGCTCAAGGGGGCCAAGTAATGCGTGCCCGAAATGAGTTTTGTCTGCCAAATATGCCAGAATGTACTTTTATTCCAATATCGTACAATTTGCGCCGCCCACAGGGCCAAATTTATCAATACGAAAAAAGGCTATTAGCTTGTAGTTAAAAACGTGCTCACAATAGCTGTAATAGCACTGTTAATCGCTGATTGTGCTGAGGTTTTTTGATTGACAACTAGAGGTGGGCAAATCCAAATTTCGGCGATTCGGCCTACCAATGTTTTATCATCAATGCCCCGCCAGCTTACTAGGAATAAAGAAAGCAACGTTTACGCACTTTTTGCAGATTATCTGTAAGATTTGTCCCAGTTGAACTACAATAAAACATAGTGGCGAGAGCTGGCACAATTCCAAGGTAGAATAGGGTTCTCCATTCTCGACGACCGACAAGCCACCTATTTCAAATGAAAAGCATAAATAAACCCAAATACACAACGTTTATAGTCAAGTGGGTAGGGCACTAGACATACAACCGTAGGGTGCTGCTTGCTTGAATACCCAGCTGAGCGTGCTCGATCACCCGTATGTGATTCTGAGATGTCTGTTTATAAAAATCATGGCTTGTATCGCCATACCTACAACTTACATTAAATTTTCATCTAAGTTTGAATAATCTGTCTTCTTTACCTTTTCTTTAGGAGTGCTTTTAATCGAAGTCTACTCAGGTGATGACCTTCGGGAATGAAAAATGGGCGTTTGAATTCCTCTGTAACTAGAACCATAACGAAAATGGCAAATTTAGAGTTAATTGTTGCGCAATTATTACACAATAAGTAACAAGGTTGCTCGTCATAAAAAACAAATCAGTGTCAGCTCACGTTTTGCTGTAAATTTTAATGAACTGTTTACGGATGAGACTTAAGGTAAAAAGCAGTTTATAAATGTTACTAAATATGTTTCACGGCAAAATTGAAACCGATCTTGCACGAAAAGCTGTTTTGCAGGACGTCAAGCTAGGTATAACCGGAGTTCATGTCTTCAAAGGCATCCCTGTGTACTGTCAAATTTACCATTTTATTTTTGTATACCGTCATTCACTCCAATGTTGGGGCGCCGTTCCAATTCTTTTTTTTGAAAATTGCAATACAATGCAAATGGCGGGTCGGTTGATTAGCGAGAAGCCTTACGTTCCATACTGTTGTCAACCGTCGTTTTAGGTGGCTAGGTCCTCCCTTGTAGAAAACGAAATGCACCTACCCAGATTTCGAGCCTAGATTACCCCACGTATTCTTAAATTTGGTACGCAAATACGTTGCCACTGCACCACACGGGGGCTCGAGAGACAGGTTATATACTTTACTGCCAATGCTCTGCTAAAAAGAGCTCTCTGACTCAACACGCGTTTAAAAAATTGCTTCTTCTTTTTTTGACAGTGTGCAGACTACAGCTATCACAAGTAATACTGGTGATAGCTATCGTGTAGATCTATGTAAAACGGACTTACACAAAACAGAGGAAAAAGTGCCATAAATTTATAGTGATGTTGATGATACTGTTCGCAGGAGTCGAGAAACAGAACCAAATGGGCCTTGATGCTATCTATACGTACGTTAGGGCGAATATAACAAGCCTTTGCATGCAGGTTGAACGCGAACGACTCAGTACTAGCACTCCACAAAGTGACTGACATAAGATTAGCTGTTGCGCTGTATATAGAGGAATCAGAAAGGTAAGAAAGGACGGCATTTAGCGCCCAGCTTCGTAATCTCTGAACATGAAAAGATCTAATGATTATTACTAGCAGACGACCTGGTTTCGATCATTCACACTTACCAGGACATCGAGAACATTTTCAATATCACAACACATGTGGGCCTTGGACTTCCAAAACGGCAAAGTGGCAAAGTGACCTTCTCAACGGAGGAAAAAGGCTACAGATTCAAAAACTAGTAGAACAGAAGTTTGATAAATGTCTAGGAAGCACGATCTATGAAATGTATAATTGCCTCTCGGAACAGCAAAATACATGAGGAGAAAGGACTTAAGTATTAACTGCATTCCTAGGCGATATGAGCATGTAACAGGTTCGAAATATTTAGGATGTCATGGCGTGTTTCTATCATCCAGCAAAATAAAAGGAAACAGTGACAAGGGTGCTAACAATTACCGGAAAGATGTTTGAAATGCACAGAAGATGCGGCTAATTGGGTCCTGGGAATATCCGAACATCCTATAACATCAGCATCTCCGGACGATACATTTCAAAGACGTGCTTTCGACAGATGATTCCGCTCAACAGAATGACGATGGCAATCATGTAAAAATAATGTAATGATCAACAACAATGTGGACCTTTCAAGGTAAGTCTATTTGCTACAAGCGATCTATAACCATTTACGAGCCCGTACCGCTTAAATATCAAACGAGAAGAGCTACTAGAGCCACTCGAGACTGATGGAGACTAAGAGAAAAAAAGGCTAACTATTAACTAATGTGCACCCGATGCAAGAGTCAGCTCACTTTGATTACAACGGCATAGGACACTTGGTACTGGCGTCGGTTTATTGAATAATATTACGCGTCGGACAATTCCGTCGATATCTTGAACTTCATAATCATTAAGTATATTCTGTGCTATTTGTGAGATGGTATCCAATACAATTAAACATGCTTAATAGTAATTAATAATACTTCACAAAAATACTCCCAATAAGCAGTAATATTATTCTCACATGTAAAATCGAATTTTTCACTATCTCGTGAGAAGATACCGTCCTTAGATTTGGCTTCACCGTATTCGCCCACCTTGTGAAATACATCTTCCATTGTCGTTATTGATATGCCAATACTGTGGATCTGAAAATGTAAACGCAACATGGAGAAACTTCCAACTAGACTCAAGAATACACCAAAATAAAAAAAAAAACAGCCGTTTTCCACTTAATAACAGTTAACCTATTATTAGGAAAAACATGGTGTTTGCATAGAAATCTTAATTTTGGTAGATAATGTAGTAAAAACGAATATCGTCCGCAAAGGATACGCTGTCCATACTCCGAGAGTACTCAAGTTGTCCTCAAGATATCTGAACAGTTCGACGAGCTGTTGTGGTGAAGGGAAGCCAATATTGACGACAAACTCGTAACCAATGTCCGAATCTAGATTAACGATATCGTTGCCAGGCAGACATCTTTTTATTACGGCAACGACGCGGGCCGTGTTAACGTCCAAGCTTTTCTTGCTTAGCCGAAGGTTATAGCCGGTTTCTATTGTAATAAGAAATATATACGTTACAAAAGAATTATTTTTCCAGGGCCATTTTTACATAAATACAAAATTTAAACTGTTTTTATATTGCTGAGAGCATATCACTAAAGGACTATGATGATAATGATAGATTTTAGTACTGATTTTAATTTTCTCAACAGAAAGGCTGGTATTGACAGTCCTTTCATTTTCCATATATATATACATTGCTAGTTTTTCGTATTCGGCTGATATCTCCAGTAATATAAGAATAAGGACTATCGCAAGTAAACAATTCGGTCGCGTCAAGTTTGGATCTTGGAGCTATTTTTAAAATGGATGAACTGAATTAGATCGATGATCAGCAGACGGCTTTCGACACATAACAAACATGACGTCTGCACATGCGATACGCTAGCAAGCCACAACAAGATCGGCCTTTAGGGCGGAGAATTGTACGCGCATAAAATTAGGCTTAAACTCGCTATAATCGATCCTATGCAGGTTGAGAAGATGAACATTCAGATAAGTGTGCCAGTATATATATATATATATATACAACACCACAGTATTGGTGGTGTTATACTACAAACTTGTACGTAGATTGCTCGCGTATGTCGGAACGTTCAGACGGTTTTACAAGATTACGAATGTAATTATTTCACGTAATCCTACAATCGAGTTAGATACAGATCGCTTTGGCCTCGAATAAAATTTGGCTCCATCTACTGTTTCCATCGTTTCATTAATGAGGTAATGATTAGGCAATGGTTTCGAAATGCTTAAGCACTGGTTTGCCAGGAAGCAAAGTACCAAGTACCGCCTCCATCGTTGTTGTATAATTCGTATGTATATGCACATTTTTGGACAAAAGCACGATCTCCTGCAATGACTGATTTGATAGGTAAGCACTAGCTAAACTACGGTGTAGATTTTTCCGTATATTAAAACGTTTCACAGAGCCCTATATCGTCTGCTAACACGAATCAGCACTTTTAATGTTTTTTGAATGTTTTTTAGTCTGCAATTCATATGGCATGGTTTCCCCTTTTGACACAACTATAAATAACATTATATATCTGGTCAATCTTTTTATATACGGTATTAATGTAAGGCCTTCATAAGAGCTTCAATGTTTCAAAATTGAAAATGGAGAATATACTGATTTGGTTATCCACGAAAAAACAGTCATCCAAATCGAGGAGTTTCGGCTGCCAGGCATTCCTTGACCATAGAATGGCGAAAACTATTGTCTACATCTGTTTACGGTACTTCAGTGGACTTACTTGCTATACCAGTATGCCGTTCTTAGACCTAAAATTATTTCGGAAAATCAAAATCTATAGTGGTTGTTGATTTAATGCTGGCCTATAGGACATGGTCGTAAACATGTTGAAACGAACCGAACTTCTTCTTCAGGAACATCGGAGATCCGGCAGCCAGAAGGCGTCCTTTCGCCACAAACACAATTCGATCGCCCAGAACGTCCGCCTCTTCCATGTAATGAGTTGTCATCAGGATCGTCCTATAGCGTCGTTCATCCTGCAAAAGTCCCCATACAGCGCGTCGAGCTTCGGGATCCATTCCAGCCGTAGGCTCGTCGAGGATCACTATCTGTGCGAAGGAAAACCCGACCAACGGCATTCCGCCAAATTTACAAAAATAAATGCATTGACATAAGTGAGCGGTCAGCAACAGGTTTGTTACTACACGAAATACGGGTTATGGATAGATTTTCAAGATTACCCAGCGCTTGATAGCGAAACTGTGATATAATTGGCATCTACAAGAGACCATATGAAGATACTGACGACTCGGAAATATGTCTTATTGAACTGTTGCTGGAGTTCATGACTCAGGATACTTTTTTTAATGGATTTTTTTTTAAAGTCAACAAAGATTCAAGCTACATAGTACCCCTCCACATAGCGCATACGCATTCACATCGATACTTTCCGTATTACATTCTTCTCAATAATCAGCACAACTGAATAAAGGTAACTCAAAGTTTATAAAACTATTTTTTAATTATATTTTTATTATAAAAGGACGGAGCTTTTCATAAGGCCGCTACACTGGTGGTTTAGCGCGCCCAGTTGAACAGTAACAAATCTCGAATATACATTAGCAACAATTTTTATTTTTAATTACAAATGTTTAACGAACAACTTATTTAACAAGAAAAATAAACGAAAACAACAGTCAGAGCGAGTTGATAGATACAAAGCAAACTGCTTCTCAAAACCGGAGACGGCGCAGCATTGGCAACAGGCTTTTGGAACAACGAGTGCAAGGCGCATAAGAATGTAGGTCTGCAACCTTAACAGAAACAAATAACTACAACTTTGAATTTATTGGATTCTACAACGAGTCTAGGCTGAACTGGACTGATCGTGATTCCATAGTTTCTGTTAGACAAATCAATCTGCTGCTCTGTGTGAGGAGAATGCGACAGCATCGACTAGGTTGCTACCTACAACGAATACTTTTCGAAGGATCATCCACAAATGATAGAAGGCAATCAAGGCTTTCGTATAATCGATCCTCATATGAAGATTCTTATACACCTGACTGGACGGTCGTCTGGATTCGCTAAGGGAAATCTGAACTGGCTCAGAAGTACGACTTAGGTCCCGACCTAGCGGATCAGAATTCAGATGTACCTGCAGATTCCGCTGGCTAGGGCACTTCTGGGCAGCACCGCTTTCACGGTGCTATTTTCTATGGACGACGTGTTCTATACGATCGAACCCCAGGAAAGGGTCAAGTGACTTCCTGAAGAGGTCTTCGTTTGTTACATTTTTCGAATAACTATTAAGACAATGATAGCGAACGCTATAACAGAGAAGCAGGCAAGTTCTTCTTATAATCAACATCCGCCTTGATTTAGCTGGAAATAACCTACTGTTTATTTTACTTTTTCAATACCCGAAAATCTCTGATTTTAACCCCATAGAACTCGGCTATATATTGCTTAGTACCGAGTCCGTGAATTCACTCTACTTTATTCAAATAATTGCCTGGTGTGTAGAACGCCGCTATACGTTGTAGAAGTGAAATGACAATCCTACTGGAAACAGAAGCATATCTCCAGGTTAAAAATGGGCACAAAAATAAAGAAGTTAGATTCAGCGTTTCATCAAGAAGCCTCGTGATGTAGCGAACACAATTAAACACTTCCTTCACGCCTTGTGTCAGATGCTTAATTATCAAGATTTCAAACCTAAACTACTTCATGTGTTCTTAAAATGAATAGAGAAATACACCATCACGGCAATTCGCTATCAAAGTACTCGGTACTGCTGGCATCGCTTCAAAGCTGCCTTCATTCCTCCGAAAAGAGGTACTTTTACGCCCGGCTTTGAACCTAGATCGCTTCAAATGTCTCAGTTTATTAAGCAAACACCGCAATACCATCACAAATCTGGTTAGTCATGTAAATCTTAAGATTTACTAGCGCTACATGCACTACAAAGACCCATGCATCTGATATCATGCAGGCCACTGGCCTCTTGTCTCTTAATGCCCCCAGACAGCTAGAATTGCCGCCTCTCTCTAGCAGCTGCCTAATATCTTATATTTGTCGTAGCTGGATCATGCAACTAATTTAAAAATACTTCGATCTCGCACAAAGAAATCGGGTGTTTACCTCACTGCCTCCGACCATGGCGTTGGCGAGGCATAATTTTCTTTTCATGCCGCCAGAAAGGTCCTTAGAAAACGAATTCGACTTCTGCGTTAAGTCAAGTTCCGATAGTAGATGCTTTATTTCCTGCCTCAGGTAATTCTCTTCGGCATCTTTGAGCTTACCAAAGAACACCAAATGTTCCATAACTGTGAGCTTATCAAAGAGCACATTGTGTTGAGGGCAGAATCCAAGGCTCTCTCTAGCCTTCCGCGTATGCTTTCTTACGCTGTAACCGTTTATGAAGACTTCCCCATGGTCTGGCTGTATAAGTCCCGTCAGGATGCTCATCAGCGTCGTTTTGCCGGCTCCGTTGTGACCAAGTAACATGGTGATTTGATTACAGTAGAGATCGACTGACAAATTGCTAAGAGCTCGAATTGGCCCAAATCTATGCGAGATTTGAACCAGACGAACAACAACCCGCAATTTCTTTGATATGTTTTCTATCATTTCTGAAAACCAAGTAAATTGTGACGAGTTCAATACACTGATAGGTTGTGTTAGTCTACATTATATGTGATTATAAGATATTCCTCTCTCAGAATATAATCTCAGGTATAGACACCCTTTAAATATAATTATCTCATCCAAGAACCGATCGAAACCCCTAGTCAGATTACTGAATCTTGTTCCGTACCAAACCGAAGCCTTTTATCGTCTGCTAAGGGCGTAACGCCTGCATGACGCAGCGCAAACCATTCCAAATACATTGATGAAGCCGAGCTTGTATTAATAGCTAATTCAAACTGAAACGCGTTGAAAAGAATCTCTGATCGTCGTATAATTGTCATAAATTACGGTCTGCTAACCTTTGTTGGAATTTCGCACAGAAGCTTTATGTGAAAAATCCGCCACGGTGGGACACCAATAGGAAGGGAGCAGAAAAAAGAGCGGGTGGTTTGCGTTTCCATATTGCCAAGGATTAATGGCATCCAGATACATCGCGAGCAAAAGATAGAGTAGCCACGATAATAACATTGCGTATATAATCTCGATTGGCGCGATATTATCACCTGGGATGACAGCTTGATTTATATTGTGCCATTGTAGACCTTCACCTGCAAATTTAGCGTAACGCATACTGTAATATAGAAATTCATAATTGCTTTTTCTCACCTACCCGCCAAAATTTAGAATCTGAATGACACCCCGTGGATAACATCTCAGTTTGCGAGCGAACGCTGAGACAGACCCAAGCTTTGTTTCAAGCACAGCCACTTTACAGCGAAATTGAAAGCCTTTGATCGATGCTAAGCTCTATCTTATTTCTGTTGGAAACGACTTTAAGGGTGGACGGGTGTGCTTGTGAAACGCAATGACATTTGTTCTTTGCGAGAAATAGACAAACGACATCGTGGCTGAATGCGTGAATTTGATCGTTATATTATAGCTTATGTACCAACTTTTGTAGTAATAATCGTGTTCTTTACATCAGTCATAGTTCGTGGTCTCTTGTTAGCTTCCTACCATATAAGGGGTTTCTGACTCTTCACACAAGAATGTCAACTTGTATCTTGTTTACTGCTGGTTTTCCTATTTAGAGCTTCCTTTCATGGCCATGTACCTAGAGCAAAAAGCACTTTCAGACAGCGTATAGCACTTAGCCTTCAGTAATAGATCATTCAGAAGGAACAACAATAGACAACGATCATTATAATCTAGTAGTTTTTTAGTGTCACCGCACATATTAAAATTGCAGCGCGAGATGACGATTACCAAAAAAAATACATACCCTTTTGCTCGGAAAACGAGGCAAGCTTCATAAGCCAATGAATACCGATTTGAGGCACGAGGGAGGTGGCCAACTTGAACGGAACAGTCAATGACATGTAACCCGTAAGACCTCCTGCAGGATCATCGACATACGTGACTATCATAGCTACAGTGCCCACTTGCACGATAAATACCACAAATACCATAATCTTCGCTAGAACCAAAGGAAGAAAAATTGCTGAATATTAGAATGGCTACTAATTTTACGACGACAACAACAGGCACAAGGGGGGCTTACAGTTTAAACATTGGCTTTTTCAACTCCTACGCGAACTAAATCGGGACCTTTGCTCCGCTTAAGCTAAAATTGTTGGAACTTACTTCCGCACTTGTGTCTGTTCCAGAACGCTTTGCTAGGGCACTGTTCTATTATGATAGTAATCAAATCCTAACTTAAGTTGTCTAACCGATCTTCGCTTTATTATACTATTTCGACTTATCAAATAAACCAGTTAACCCTAAACTTCGGGTGATATTGTAGTCGTGATCGTCAATGTATCAGCTATTGCTTAGTGTATCATGTGGCTTTTCAACATACGCTATAATATTTTCACGATGTGGTTATTACTATGTTCGGGCCGGCACTTACATGTGTTGAATTCGATTTCTCAGTAGCTAAATGACACTCCGTACGTTTCGCTTTTGCTTACATTAAAGAAAACAGGGAACATGTGAAAATGCCGTTATCGTCAATCAATTTGGGAAATGCCTCAACATATGATCCAAAGCCATTGTTTTGTATGTTGTATTAGCCATTTTTCCCCATTCTTTGATTCAACTGTGTTTTTATCCTCCACGTAAAAGCCAGTCCGCCATATTTTACGATTTAAAATCATATAGGGACTATTTTTGCAGATTATTCTTCGTTAAGTTAAGCAAATTTATGTATTTACTCATGTCACCTATGTGCGTTAGCATTTATTGTGTTACTAGATGTCAATTATGTAATATTAAAACTAAACCACCTTATTATTTCTTATGCAGCCGTATAGAAAATCCTTGAAAGTTCAGCGTTAAGTTTAAAAAGTAGGAAACATTGATACGCAAAGTATTCATGCATCTCTGTCAATGTCCATAAACGAAAAGAATGATATTATATAATAATGAAATATAATAATAAAAGAAAAATGATGCTATAGCTTCTTTAGCCCGTCTGGACCCATTTGACATTCAACGTACGCGAAGAGAATGGAACGGTGAACAGCAGACTAAAATTAACTATTGCCATGGTGAAGACAATGAAGAACAGGACAATCACCGACGCGTCTGAGTACACGAATACTTGCGCGACACCGAAGTCACATAAACAGATCATGAGTATCACCGCAATCAACCCGCCTCGTATGGTGCCTACAAGCATGCAGTTAATCCAGTACACAATGTCTGGCAGGCCCATCATTCGCATGATTTCCTACAATAATAAAAAGAAGCGAGAAAAGCATTAGAAATAAACGAGTCTATCTCAGCATTACGACTTACGACGATGGGAATTCTAACGAATTCCCATCTGTTTTGAAGAAACGTATTCTGTCATCTTCAATCAAGGTAAGCGCTATTGTCATTTTCGACTTTCTACATCCACGATAAGTGGATTATTATGTTGTAAATTGTAACAATTTATTTGACGTAAATCCGTAATAAATTTTGACATCCAAAATCAAATTTTTCAACATTAAGTCATAATTCAGTGCAAGAATTCAGCACTATTGTAAAGCGAGAGCAAGGAGAAGCAGCCACTCCAACCCTCAACTGTTCACGAAGAGTCCTTAACCTTTGCAGGAAACCTCTTTTTCCACTCTCTCTTTTTCCACCTCAAACTCTCCTTCCCGGAATTTTTTAAACATACGACACAGCGTGTTTCTAGTAGTAGAACCTTTTTTGAATACAGGGTTTATTCACAGAGCATCATCTTAAAAAATATATGTTTATCACGTCTCATACTGAACCACCTAATAAGTTTTAGTGGTCGGCTTAGAGCGTCTTATAATTTGCGATTCTGGAGCCTGTTGTACTATCACGGAAGCCATGAGGTAGCAGTTTGGCCTCGTAGCCACGAAACCTCGATTGTGTCCCTTTGGATCAGTTAATCTTATTCTCAGCATCACTCCTTTTATAGGATTTATTGTCCGCTTCCAACCTAAGTCTTTACTGATCTGATGTCTCGAACCATCACCGTCGTCTTCGCTGTGTATCTAGGTGCATTCTCGTGATGAAGCTCCCCGAAAAGAACTTGATGCGGATATCCAGATTCGAACATATGACTTACCACACAAACCGGCCTTGATGCTGTGTTAGCCAGCCTGAATCAAGTAAGCTCGCCCTATAATAATGATACGTTAAGTTCACAGGTCATTAGCATGCACACGGTTAACGGCATAGGAAGAACAGCTAACTTACTCGAAGGCGAGTCTCCTTTTCCGCGACAATACCTTTTGAAAAGGAGCATATGAATGTAATGAAGCTAAACAAAATGATCATGTCGCTCATCCGAATAAACGTTGCGTCCTCCGCAGATTGATCCTTCTTCATGCCTGCTTTCCGAAAATAGTAGCGGTCAGTCGGAAAGGGCCGTATAGGATCCAGTCGCGCATTGATTTTTAGCTTGTAAAATTTTGCATGTTCCTAAAAGTGTTGATTCATTAAATATTAGCATAGGTATAGATAACTGCACAAAATAAACTTCACAAACTAATTATATCATATGGCTAAAAATAATTGTAATAAGGGCCTGCATTAATTGCATACGCTTCACGCCTCTACAAAATGCTCGGCCATCAATCGACTTATTATTTCTTTATATATTGTTGAACACAGATCAAGGAGGCTGCATGATTTCTAGGTTGGTAATTACTATTCCTGGAAGATGCGAAGTACCTCATGTTTCTTTAACATTTTTTTTAACTAATTACCCACATACAAATTATCTGTGGGTAATTCAGTTCTATTGGTACGAATAGCTAGTTTCCATTAGTCGACGATTCCTTAGCCGGCTCGTTGAGCTGAAAGAAAGTGTTTAATAAACAAAAATTGCTATTTTGATGAATAGTAAAACTTAATGGCAAAAACACGTGCTCGATAAATTTCCCAGGCATGGTTTTATTTTTGAACGCGGAAGTTCGTGTAAAAATAGACTATCCTTTCCCTGGGCAGGTATCACTGACGACGATAAGCGACTGTATAAAAAGTACAACTAACTGTGAAAATGAGGATGCGCACGCAAAGAAGAGACTACGTGTAGAGGAGGCGCCCATATATCGGAGAAACGGGTTTCTGCGATATCACGATTTCAAGTGAATTAAATATAAATAGAGTAATAATAAGCTAAATACTAAAAGTCTTTCTAATTTTATAATGTATATAATAATACAGATACTTAAAACATATTGATATAACGAGTGGAACCCTATATGTAAATTGTCCAAGCTCTAATTGCTACCAGCCACAAGCGCATAGGGGTCGCGAAACATCAAAACAAGCGTTGGTCGTTGTCCAACGATTCGCTTTTTCGACCCACTTATGTGTCTGCTGCAGATTCAACTATCAACAGTCCTGAGCTTCAGCTAGCCGAAGTAGTATTAAAACAAATAACGATTGACAACCAGGTGTAGAGGGATTTAATGGGCACTACAATTAGTATACTAGCTAAAAGTCCCATACAACTGTAGCAGATGCCTATACGTGAGGCCCGGTGTCTTTAAACCAGATTTCACAAACATTAAAAAATAGGGTCGTCTGCTAGATGACGCAATCTTACAACGTAGCGGAAAAGCCACTCTCTAAGGAACCTAAGGAATCAATTTTCTGCGGGCAGGCGTTATCGATAGCATGGGAGAATTTGGATTGGTTTGTTTTACATTGAGCTCACATACCAGAAAAAAGACGGATGGCTGCTATAATCTTGGATGGCCCGGAGTAACACCTTTCGTTAACGTTATCCTCCAGATCTGTATTTTCAAAAAATGTCTTCTATCGTTTTAGAGTAAATGTCACGATTTTTCGCCATTATTAACTTCATGGTCTGAATGCGTGTTTACTTGCAGCGAAATCATTTTCACTCCTCAAGTGACATACTATTCCACATCTTTGCTTTCAGCAAGGATTTTAGTGTATAGAAAAAAAACTTCACTAAATACAGCACAACTAGGACTCGTTCAATCTTGGCTAGTGGCAATGAAAATTACGGAAGTCTTCTGCCGCAGGGTTCTTGGTCACAGCGGAATACCCTGTGCTAATTCAATCACAGTGTTTATTTGATTTAACGCTACTAATTTTCATATTTTATAATCAATTAGATGCGTGAAATGGCAATAAAAGCGTTACCCGTGGACATCCTCACTTTATCAGCTGAACCAAAAATTTGCGTAGTCACGATTTGTTGAACGACATCTTTCCTCTCTAATGGTGTGTGAAGTGAGTTTTGTATCCATTTGCCGACAAAATGAATTTTGAAAGACTCGCATAGAAAAACTGGGCTGTATCTGCCTTAAGTTATTTACTCATTCTCAGCTTGTTATTTCTTATTATTTACGCAATTCGTTCAGTATCTAATAACTTTTTCGACAGGGATTGCAGCGCAAAGCAGATAAAGGCGACACCAAATTGCTGACATAGATTAGGTGCGGTTAGCGGACACCTCGAGAAATTACCGGTCTTAATCACTATGCATTGAGCAACTTTTATATTCTGTTTCACAAATCTACTTCATGGCAAATGGCCAGTTAGAAAAATCAAGAAATGAAGAGCTGTTCTACCGTGCACAATGATAATTTCATTGTTCTCTCTGATCGCGGTTTATCGCCTCGGTTTTCCGACACGAGTAAAACACAAAGCTGTGACGCGTGCGTAAAGAAATCGCGAACAAGTCTAAAACTTATCATTAAATACAATAAGCCGTTGATTTCTTTCCTATTATGACCAACCTTGAAAACTGCGTACATTGTTGGGAACAGCAGGGTTTCTTCCATGATGGACCTAGGCGTCCTAGGGCTAGCAAAGTCGCCAAGCGCGTTGCCAGATGGCATTAAACTACCGAAGCCATACTGTAGGGTATAACTCAAATGACTGGGTTGGCTCACCGACCGAAAGATAATGGACAGATCAACGCTGCCGTTAATTTTTGCTAAATACACCTCAAGATCCTTGCTACCGACAAAACCCGTAATGGAAACATTTCCTGGAATCAGGCAAACCATGTCGCCAGTAAAGGAGTAAACAGAATCGAAAAGCTTAAATACCGAGTTACTGCTGTTCCAAGTTAAAGCATAGGCCTAAAATTTCACTATTTTTTCGTGTATCATTACCTCCTGAACAATTTGTAATTATTAGAAAAATATACTCTTACGTATACGTATGCGTACTGTTATTTTGGCACGCGTCGACCTATCGCGCATGCAGATCTCTGTAATATGAGCCCTATAAAAAGGGGACACTTACGGGCAAGATTGAAAACAGACTCAACAATATGGGTCGTGTATTTCGTTCGAGGTGCATAGATGATATGGATTCGAGATGTTTGGCGTCCAGCGGACATCGGAAATTTGATTTGCTCTGCCGTGTAGGGCTCTTTGGGTGGATAAATGGTCGCGTTATACCACATTCCCCGTCCTGATGTTTCCGGAGCGGCTTTGTTAAGACCACTTGAGAGCATACCTAAAAACCACAATTTTTACTTTTTGATCTTAGACGGGACCGTTTGAAAGTTAAAACGCCGTCTAGCTACCGCTACATATTAGCGTAGTCTAGTGCCATATATTTAACTATAATAGATAATATCAAAGTTGACTCAAAGTAAGATTAAAGCAACATGACGCTCGTAGCCACTAATTGACAGTTAGGGGATTCAGTCTAACGGAATATAGACTCATCTTTGGGTATGAAATTCAAAGCGATGTTCAAATGGCTAATGGAAGCACCTAAAAACCTTAGCTCTTAGGATAATAGTCTGTCGAAAATGAAGCAAACAGATACAAATTTGTTAAACATAAGCTTGGCATAATCGTCCTATAGTACATCGCAATTACTGGTAAAATAGTTTGATAATAAATTTAAAAAAAAAAAGTAAAATAACCATGCTTTGATATCAAAACAAGTGTTCAAAAACAATCTAAACAATAAGGTTCGCTACCTGTATTACCTAAAAGTTGTGACTGGAAAAAAGAGCAAGCTTTTCATTACTCACCGACAACAAATAGAGGCATTAATAGCTCGAATAAAGATGTACAGTAGTGTCGTTTTATTCGTAGAATCCATATATCTTTGTGTAGAAGAGCGTATAGTTGGGTAAATATGTACATCGTAGAGGCCTACGACGAAAAATGGCCTCTTGTTATACAGCTGGAAACGATGAGGTTATAGAACTTTATTAAGGTTTTTCCTTGCTGTCTTGAATTTTCAGCAATATTATTAGTATTATTATTGAGAATTGCATTATAAATAGTTGGGCTAGTAAAAAAAAAGTAACTGTAAAAAAAAGTAAGTAAAAAAAGAAACTGCCGTTCAAATAGGTGCGTATATAGATAAACCACATTAACAGGTCAAAAAGAACACCGGGCAAAAAACGCGATTTTTGCGTACGCCCACGAAGAATCAATTAGATAATAAACATACCAAGAACTATATTAATTTACGCCATAATAATGACAATAATAGTAAATTACTAATTTTATATTTGCAAAGCAAAGGGAAACACTCGTAGTGCATTGATTCCTATATCGAGACATTGTTTGGGTGATTATGCTTTTAAGATCGTTATAAACCGGAAGCAAAGAGATGTAGTTGTCACAGAACTTTCTAGCAGAGACCAAATAGTCACGTAACTAAGTGAATAAACCTAATGGGTTTGAAGCCCAGGCCCGACGGCTCGGGACCCAGATTGTTTCTCCTACCATATTTAGCCGGATAAAAAGGCTAATTATCATTTAATCCTGCATTTCAAAAACTTGACTGAAATGACAATAAGATATTGAATTAAGCAAGATAGTGTTGATGATATAATTTATTCAGACTCTGGAATCTCTGGAAAGATCTGACCGAATGATTGTGTTTTATCCAGTTTTCAAGTCCATACGGTATACTCTGAACCTCGAAATATGACTTTTGACTTGTGACACAGATCACCCAATTTTTATCTACAGCACGTATAGTTCACGCGGCGTCCCTTCTCTTACGTGCTTATGTGCTTACAATGATTGCACCAATTTAGTTTCGTATTACCATAAAAAGTCACCTTGTAGATATACCAACTTTTTTCATAACAAGAAATTGTACCTTTTGCGCTTTCCAATCGAATGGTCGCAGCTTTGATGACGCCACAAACACTTTTAAGGCTGCCTTAATGTGTAACCATTTTCAAATAGGATAAGGAAAACATGCGTGTCCCCTTCACAGAAGCTTAGCCTCAAATGATCCTACCTCCAGATGAATTGTAAAGCACACGACCTTGACATACAACGTACACAATTTCACCTACACGTTTACACGTAGATCCTAATACAAGAGTTACCTAAGCCAACAGCCTCGCGTTGCAATGGAGCATGGGTACAAACAACGAAAAATTTCTTGTGAAATGAATCGCTATTATGCGCGTTCGATGAAGCTCATCAGTGACGAGGCCAGTTAGTTACCGAAGGGTAGCCTTACCTAATGGAACCAACCCAAGCATAATATTTGTCTCAAAATTTATCCAACTAAATTGGTTAACTATTTAAGTAATTAGAAATATTTTTCGAGATACTTAAGCAATAATTTGTTGTTTCTGATTAGACGGTCAGGAAATCACGCGCTCAAACTTATCTAGACCACACTGACATTCGAAGATTTCTCCATGACCTTTTTTAATCGACGAGTGAATTTTCATGTATGATTTTTCATTTAAGCCTTTTCAGTTGATTCATTTTTCAGAAAAAGTTGGTTCTTATACAAGAAGTCGAGTGTTACAGAAACACGAAGATCTGACTCGCAGCCGTTTTTCTTTTTTAACTTTAAATAGTTTACACGAAACAACCACAAAAAAACAACCCTCAGAATGAGCCATTTTGAGAATTTGTCGGCAACTATATTTTTTAGTTATTTTTTACTTTCCTTATTTGACTTTTATTTTTTTCCGGTCTCTTTATTTTTTCCGGTCAGTTAATGTTGCCATTAATGGGTCTTCTACAATAATCTCGCGTTTATTAATCAATCTGAGTAGCCACTATTTCAAGATTAAACTCGATACAATTCCTTTGTTTAGAAATTAAATTAATTTAAGTTTAATTGTCAAAGATCGGCAAAAAATTTATCTCGCGCACTGGGCCTATGACAATCAATGAGTGAACGCACTCTTTTGTCGAAAACTAGATCGTTAAAGTTATTTCGGTACGTAGCGTGTTTCATGGGCGTAATGCATGTCGTACTATATTTACCTTTGAACAATATGAATATCGGTTTACAAATAGTAATTGTGATAATCAAGTTTGTCTAGACAGGCTCTGTTGGTTGAAATAGGCTCGTGGTCAGATTGGAATTGTGTAGAAATTTATACTTACAAGGGCTTATGCCAATGAGATTTAAGCAAAGGGTGCGCATAGCTTGAACACAATTCAAAGAGCTGTAACTCGTTTTGCTCTTTAGTGGCGATTCAGCGTAAGATTCTAAATGCTAAACACAAAAAAGTAAAAGTCCATAGATATGCTTGGTTCATTTTTTTAGAAAAACTTTTCTCATGATCACATCGATATGAACGAAAATAGAGTGAAAAAAGCTGCTCGTAGCGAGAATACTTTAGCCTATTGCATTCTGTTGGACTCTGTTTTTTTTAATTATGAACAATGCGCATTATACGTATTTCTATTTTAAAGTAAAATTATTTTTACATGCGGAAAATCTCGTTTACTGAAGTGTCAGATGTCTGTTAAAGCACAGGAGCTTTAACCGCAATTTATTTAGAGAGCGCAACTGGTTTTAAGCGGGTGGATTATTTGACAATCCGGTACTCCGGATTATGTTTTTATATACTATTGCGGGGTCATCCTTTTGACAGCTCATTTTCCATATGCTTTTCCTTTCAAAGTAATGTCTTTAGATCTCCGTACCTCTATCTCCTCTTTAATCTACCAAATGCGATATTCTTCTTGGCAAACAAGTGCCCCGCTTTGGTGCAGTCGCAAGCATTTCAGTTACTAGGGATCAAAAATGGTAAACAAACATGACTCATCACCATTTCGAGAATCCCAAACACATAACAAACGGTATATGTGTTGCTTGCTGTCGGGTTATGTTTGAAAACACCGATTGTCAATAGGCACTTAACGTTGCTTCTGTGCACATGAATAACCTTAGAAAAGTCTATAAGTTGAGAGACTACTGTCTTTTATCGGCTCAGAACAGCTCATCTTCTTTGTGTAATACAACTTTTGCGACAATATCTTTATCCACCATACATAGTGGACCCGTGCAGAACAACTTGCGAAAATTGGTTTTTGGTCAATTGTAAAATTTGGTTTCCCTGTCTGAGCACTTGGTTGGCCACTTGAACGGGCTATCGATTTTTTCGCCCTTCACTCATTTGCCTTGCTTGCCTAATCGCTTGCCACATGGTTATGTCCATGTGGTTTTTGGTAAACCCGATTGTTCGGTGCCTCTACGTATTGCGGCAGTAGAGATGGTGTGAAAGCACATGTATGTTGCTCGCTTGTTACCTGCTACCCATCACGCGTGTGCTGGCTGTTTGGCAGAGGCCTTCTTACCAACGGCGGCGCACGATACTTCTTGGGGTGTACCCCTTCCTTGTCTTCATGGTGGGTTCCCGTATGTGGATGGTTAGCATATTGACAAACGTTAAAGAGGCAAGCCGAGCCGGAACAAACCGCATGAGAGAATACACTACGCAAGAAGCTTGTTTAAGTATGTGTCTATGTATGAATGTGTTTGTGTGTGTGTGCACGTCAGACGAATGTGAGAAAATGCAATAAAGAGAAAAAGGCTGGTAGTAAATGGGTGTGTGTCGTGCTGGCTAGCGGGCAAATAGATGACTGCTCTTTTTACAATAGCTGGCTGGGAACTGCAGATGTTTCGCCCGCACTGGTCGCGCCAGTGGCCCCCCTTTGGGCCCTTACTCCTTCTCCACATGTTTCCCTGCATGGCTCACCGTACCCCTAGGCCTCCTGCATACCCAACCGAAGCTTCACACTCCTTGTCTCAAAGGGCCTATCTGTTTCGTGTCTTCGCTGCCGTTTGTAAAGTAGCTAAGCAGGTACTAATAGGTCAAGGAACAAACAGCAGCAGCGATAAGAGTAACAGTACGCCAGATGCAGGTTCGCTCGCATAGGCGGCGGGATGCAAGCTAGCGTCGGACGACGCCCTCTTCCGTCGGCTCCAGAGAAAAAAGATGCCTTGATATTTACAAGCTGAAGCACTTCGCCACCGAGCGAGCAGCCACTAATCCGATGGCCCATTAAATGACCGATTTGAACATTATTATATCGATTATTATATCGATAACGATTATATCTACGTGCGTAGCAAATTGACAACTCGTTCGCTGGTTTTAACTACTGTTGTTTGATACCGATAATTTTTTGTGTCGTAGAGGACTTAACCCTAAAAGAAGATAGTACGATACGCTCGCCTATCAAATGTTGATGATTTGCATATCTTTAAAAAGTAACCGTTCCGATAGCTAAAAAATCCAGCTCTCGTAACTCTACAACGACTTAACGGATTGGGGCTTGCGTTGAAAAAAAATCAACATGCCACCTTCACAAGTTTGTTTCCCGGGGCAAGACAGCACAAAAAAACTTTGTTTTAATTAAAATAATAGTAGAAGGAAAAAGCCGCCTGTTATCTGGCTGACCAATTTCATCAACGATGATGAATTTTCTTGCCGCCAAAGTATCCAATACGACCAATAAATCAACACAAGGAGTAATATAACGAATACAACGCAGAACGCTGTGATAAATTATACATGTTAACATAATAGATTAAAAAAAAAACTAGTAGCGGATAAAAAGGCACACAAAAGGAATTAATTTAAGAATAGACCTATAAGTGCGATGTGATATCGATATTTAATAAAACTACCATCTTTCGAATTTCAGGGTTATTTCTCTGATGAAATTAGTCAGATAAAGCACGGCTTTACCCTCTGCTATACTGAATACATATTTTGCTAAAACTAAATTTATTTCGTGCGATGTTGTCCCAGAAAACAAACTTATGAAGATAACGTCATGTCCCCGTACGTGATTCCCAAAGGCGAATCCGTGAGAAAAGACTTATACTGAAATACTGCGTAAACCATGGTGGGCTCCAGGCAGAAGATGTTATCGAGCAGTTTTGCTTTAAAATACAAACCGTTAATTCTACTGTCAACACTGTTTTTTCAATAGATAAAAATTAAATTATTAAGACGATAATGGAATAGCGCAGAAATACAGAATGCAAACAGTATCGGGGATATTTTGAAGCATGAGGCAGGAAACTACATAGAGGAAGCCAGAGTAGGAAAATAAGGATTATGCAGACAGACGAACGGGCTTAGTGCAATAGATCTGAATTTGTTTTAGGTTAGATTAGAAAAATAACATGATGCATATTCAATATCTGCACGTTCAGCGCGAACCATACGAGAGCAATGATTGTGAATGAGTGTATCACATTATTAATGAGTGAATTACATTAACAAACGATAAAATGTTTATTTAATGATTAATAATTCATGCAATAAATTGTGCTTCAAATAAAAACATCGGCAAAATTTATTAAATCAGTCAATATTGTTTCTTCTATAGAATTCAATTTTTGTTGCACGTTTATTCATAATAAACATGGTCGTCATCCCTTTTAGGGGTAATAAAATATCCCTCTTTCTTCTTGTTTGCCCTCGGTCTTCCTTCTGTAATTATGATAGTTTTACTTGCTGTTACTGTTATCTATGAAAATGTCCGCCAATTACGTCCGTTCGTATCTCTATAACTCTCAAATCCACTCACAATATATATAAGGCGAATTACATATATATATAAGAACAAGAGAAGAACAAATAATCTCTAAACGTCCCGGTTGATAGAAAAAAATGGAAAAACAGCTAACGTATCTGAAAGTGATCTATTGCGAAAAACCAGCCCAGCAAAGTATCTGAATTGTTTGCACGACAATGTATATATATAATGTTGACAAAAAACAAAGGGTCATGTTGTTATTTTTTAATTTCCTTCCCATATTTCTTCCTTGATTTCAGTCTCAATTTCCTAACCTTTCATAAAATACATATAAAATTGCATTGTGCCTATTCTTCAACCTCCACTAAATTCACATACATTGCCACTGGTTCCATTCAGACGATCTTCAGCCCAATGTTATCGATCATATTTTTCATCGATGTTATATATCACTGGCTGACATCATAACTTATTTCTGCTACAGATTGATTGCACCCCACCTATTTGTCTGTTGTTATATTATCTTTTAAAATCCTGCGAATACGATGTTGTTTCATTTATAGCTGAGCGGTTTGAAAACCTCGAGAGCTGTTAAACACAAGGAACCAGCCAAGAAGCACGTCAGATACTAATTAGATATTTAACAAATTGGTATGCCATTAGTATGTTGTGCGAAAATTTTTTTATCAATTATATCGTTTCACATGGATAGACGCAATCGTTAGTGATTCACTCAATGCAAAATCCTGCTTATGGCTTAGAAAGACTACTTCGATGCCGCCGCATATAAACCCTTAATATTGTCGTAATCATACTATAATAATCATAGCATTGAGGAATTCATAGAAATTCTCCGATTCGAAAAAATAATTTATCAGTTCCTGAGTAGCAATAACAGTATTATTATCGAGAAATCTATTTATACAATATTGGCAGCATGTTTTCCTGCCCGACAATTAAAGTTGTCTTTCAAGTATGTTATACGAAAAATGTGACATGAATTTTCAATACTATGACGCCATTCGTTCTATTTTAACTGTCACTTGATTCTCTCATGTTCGGAAGTTCGTCCTACTCAATGTAGGACGAAAATGATAGTTGTGGTAGTAACAGTAGCTCTTATCGTTTAAACTTGTGATTAATTATTCATTCAATATAGATGCAACTGTCACTAGGCATTAACACCTAACCTCTATTTCTATTTAAGTTCTATTAGTATTGGCTCTATCTTTATTATCAATTAACGCTATCTGTTTCAATCTATTGTATATTCTTCAGAACTTAGCACAAGACCTAGCTCCCACCCCATTCCTTATTTCAATCATTTACACGGTGCGTTCGTCAGTTCCGAGGCCTTCTTTCGCACCCTTCAATGAGCTATTTAGAGAACACATGACATGCTAGGAGTCACACAATGTAAGAAAAGCATAATATCTTTCGCGGCTGCTGTTTCAACTACTACGGTGTTGGCCATTTGCGCATTCGGCACAGTGAAGACTAACAACCTTAGTATTGGGCATGTATGACTCAAAAGGAAATTGGAACTGCCGGTTCTATGTTAACACTGCGATGCTATTACAATGACGTATCAGTTCATCGTTCTTTCAACAATCGCGCACTGAACTCGCTCGTTACACTTAAACAATCAACGTCTAATGAATTTTTTTTTTTATTAATTATTATACTCCGGACTACAAGATTTCATTTGATACTACCTGATAATATTATCTGATGCCGCCATTTTGTGACTACTACTCAATTCGCTAGCACTTGTGATAGTGGCAGGTTAGATACGACTGCCGGCATTAAGATCATCGCCGATCGTTTACCCAGAATGAATGTGCCCGCCCATCAGAATCTTGAAGAAGATGGAATTATCCTATACACCCGTCCTTATGAAAATAGCTGTAGTACAACATTAATAATAGTTCTCATTGCATCGAGGCCGTCATTGTGATCAACAACAACAACAACAATTAATTTTCGTGAGCAACCCGCCCAACCCCTATTGGCAGTCACACCTGATCTGCTTTTACGCTTATTCTGTGACGGAATCATTAAACAATGTACGTTTACCACTTTGTGGTCCTCAGAAATGGTTCCTTGGACAGAGGAAACAAAATGATATGCTACGCTTCGTTAAGTCCGGTTGAAACGGTAGATTTAAGGTAATTAACCAGAACGTAAAGCGCATTGCAACAAACTTGTTCTCTCTGTTAGTTTTGATTTTATGTATTCGTTGCCATTTTCAATATTAATCTGCTACTGCTGCTACAACTATAGTTAGAACGCACCATAAACACGTGCTTGACACGCGAGTTAACAAATGCTGTTGTGGGTTACGACGATTTTCATTGGATTCAACAACGTGTTAATTATAGCGCAATCAAAAGGTAAAGCATTAATTCTTTTAATTAAATGGCGTTGAACGGCGAACTTGAATTCGTACAATCCATTTTTTTCTGCGGTGCAGGAGCTTGACTATGAAGCAGAATCATCCCGACTTCGACGAAATTAGTTTTTGCTGGTTGTTGTTGGTGCCCGAGGCAGTTTCTCTTTTGTTTGATGTTTTTTTCGCTACACGATCTCCGTTAATGGAAATGGAATTATAACTCGAAAACCGACGAGCAAGGAAATATCCGTACGTCCACTTAATTTGCACTTTTTTCCTGCTATTCAGTAAATGATGTCACGTTAATGAACAAAGCTGGCCATCCCATGTTTCCGCTCCAGCTGGATCTTCTTAGAGCTGATGTACCAGTGGTAATTTCCACTCTTCGCCCATTGACGATGCGGTTTTTGCTTGCGAAGACACATCTAAGACCGGTCATCTTCATCGTCGCGAGCGTCTCCGTACTCCCATAGGTTAAGATGTTCGTTCTTAGCTTTGTCCATGGCCTCTTGGTATTCTTTGCAGATTTCCGCGTATCGCTCACCACGGCGAGGCTCGAAGAACGCGTAGCCGTCAGCGATTAGCTCACGTCCAACGTCTGAATCGTCTACATGAAGAGTCACGTATTGCTGTAAGTAGAAATGGGAACCAGGAAAATCATACAACGTACATTACTAAACATCATTACTAAAAACTAAGACATTTTAGATGATAGACCAATCATCTTGGAGCTAGCACTTACCTTGTAAATCAAACAAGAAAATTCGACTTCGAAATAAGATACCTCGCTTTCAAACATTACGTGCAGATCGGCAATATCCACTTAAAACGTAATACCGTTTAAAGCAGTTTCTTTTTCAATACGTACCTCCCCTTGGATGCTATACTCAACGTTCATTTTAACCTCGCCTTTGACATTTTTTGCGAACACCTTTCGGGCAGCAAGTACCTCTTCTTCATCCTTGGGCATCTTAACAAACGCTAGGTTTACAAGATGAGCTACATCTGGTGTAGTGGCGCAGAACGCTGGAAGACGCTGCAATTGATTTGGCGGGCACTCGCCTCGATTTCCGTAGTCCACGTATAGGAGATCGGCCTTTTTTGGTGATAACTTCTCGATCTTAACTCGGTACCAATTGCCATCGCTAAACTTAGCAGCAGCGCGCTCCCCTCGCTTAAAAGGACCTGCAATCGAGGTATTCTTGAGCTCTTCCTGAAGCTTGTCATGCATTTCGAGGAACTTCTCCCGATCGTTGGTGTATTGCACATAGAACTTGGTCACTTCAGATGTAATTTCGGAAACGTGAACCGTCTTGAAATCGACCGTGCGTTCAGACTTTTGATCTTCACGAGCCTCTTCGATCAGTTCTTCGGTTTCCTCCTTTACTTCCTCGACGTAGTTTTTCCACAAACGAAGTCTTTCTTTTTTTGCCAGCTCCTCGGCATTGCAAAGATCTTTATAATAATGAAGTTTTTCGGCAGAATAATGATGGACTGTCGCCAAACCCACCTTAACTAGTTCAACTGCCAGGTTTTTCCCCGCAATGGTTGCCTTCCCAATCATGGCGCCATTTTTGTCTTGGCTTTCCACCTCCATATTAATTTCGTGCTGTAGGCACTGATCCTTCGTGAACATGAGCGCATCATCCCCAAATGGATCTCCGCCTATTCTAGACTGACCATTCTGGTCAAGTCTGCTAGCACGCGGGCACTGGATGCCATTAAGAAGAAAGGGGAAAATGCACGCGTGCTTGGCACAGTACACTCTTAAACGAGAGCCCGATGAAACAAACTCGACGATGCCTTCAAGTGGATTGCTCCGTTGAAGACTACTGAAGTATTGTTTTGATTTGATCGGTTCGCCCTGCAAATCAACCACCTTCATAGGCTCCGGATCCTTTTTGGCGTAAAGGCCAACGCCGCTTTTCTGAGCCGTGTTTTCTGCTTTCTGCAATTCCAAGTAATAAGGCGAGCGCTGGTCGTTATCTTGCCGATATCGGATGACACTGGCAAGGCCCTTAGCAACCAACTGTTCAGCAATATTTTTTCCACCAATGGTTACTGTACAGCATACCTTCTCGGGGTATAGGTCGCTCTTTGGTTGGATGAAGTCCGTCTGAACTTGGACATTTTTGCCAATAAGCGCCTTCCGCAAAAACTCACGAGCTTCGAATAAGAGCGGCTGCTGGAACATCTTCTGGGCCATGGTTAGCTTGCCCGGTGCATAGGCCACTTGGGTCTCCTTTCTAGGCGGCCGAATCGAAGAAATGAAGATTTTTTTTAGATTGTTGCTTGAATCTTTAATAACGAGCATATCGGCAGCGATTACTTCAACAACCTTGGCCGTCGACTGGCTCCTATCAGCCTTGACTGTCTCCTTGTAGTTTTTCCAGATTCCTTTTCTTTCCTGTTTGGCAGTGCTTTCTGCCGCTCGAAGTTCCTCAACGTATTCAGGTTCCATTGATAGCAAAGACCAATCCTGAGTCTGAGCTAAGCCATTTATGAGTACCAACTTAACAATATCGAAGTCTGGATGTTTTACCCGACCGAACAATTGGCCATTACTGCCAGCACTATCTAGTTGCAACTGGATCCCCGACGCGTGCAGCAAACCACATTCGAGAAAGTAGATTGCTCGAGGCCTAATTCCACTTTCATCTGATGGGCCACGAATTCCTGCCAGCATTACTGTCAGATAATAGTAGACTCCACCAAGCTCAACGTACGCACGAATGCCGGCCGCACTGGGGTGTATGCCTTCAACGATAGCGTCGAGCGGTTTGCCTTTGTAGCTGTCGACAAAACCTGCAACATCCTTAACCGCCCATTCAATTTCGCGAACTTTCGTGGATTTGTTATCAGACCATCTAAAAACCAAAGGAATTCAAAACCATGATTATATTCAAAAACGCCACGCGTTAATCTGTCATAACATCTATGTTTTCTAAATGAATTATTAGCTTTGTTTGGCTGCCCTACACAAATAATGAATAGCCAGTAACAACTCACGTACGAAAAATACGTATACATTGACCAAACCTAATGCCCTGCCCTTAATCGTTTATACGCTTGGCCTTGAAAAACTACGGACGTCTGACTTGCACAGATGCACACGTGGAACATCATAAATGACAATCAAAAACGTACACAACCAACAAGGCACGCTATCTTTCAGTGCGTGAGTGGTGATCGCATTAGAGAGAAATAACACTATTTTGTTTATTGAAGACAATGTTTATAACACGATTGATATTACTCACATGCCAAGCTTCGCAGTTCTGGCCTGCTCCTGAAGCTCCTTAAGTCTTTCATATCGTTCGTTTTTCTTGTTTACCTAGAATACACAGAAAAGCATAGATACAGATTATACCTAGGAACAGAAAATTCACAATATAGAATCGAATCGTTCTATCCAACAGGATATAACTAGACATACTATAAAAATACAAATTGCATACATTACTAATGCTAGTCTCTATGTATAGAGAACGTTTGTTAGAAACCATTCCCATTCATTTAATGAAAACATTCGGTATTAAAGCAACTTATTAAATTCGAACTGGGTGCGAAGTGGCATCGACTAACAGTTTCGTAAATATAAGTGTTTAGTATTTCCAATTAGAATACGCGATCCACGTACAGAAGGGATACGAACCTCCTTTACTGAGGCGAAACCGCGAGCCACGGCCATTTCATTAAGGGATTCTCCCTCCGTAGAGTGACCCTTGAATATGTAAGCGAATACTGATTTAGCAGCTTTGTGTTCGACTTCTGCGGTAACTTCTGTCTTAATAAACTCCTTACGAAGAACTTCACGGCACTCCCATCCCATGGGCTCGTCATGTTGATTCATATCATTAGTATAGATTGCCACCTAAAAGAAAAAAGCAGGCATTTCGACGGAGTGAAAATCCTGTGTCTATACATATCTAGGGTATTTGAAATGATCGCAGATTAAATAACATCCGTGGCAAAAGGTCGATAAACATTCGATTAAGATCAAACGTATTACTGGAACCAAAGGCATACCTTTGGAGCGACTAAATTCGCGAGGTGGACCACCCTCTCATGTGGCACTTTATTTTTAAAATATTGCAAGACAAAAGTGTCCGCCGAAGTCACCTGCAATGCAATACGAATTAATTTAATGACTGAAAGCGTAATACAAACTAGATATGTTTAATAGTCTTTTTTATCCTGCTCACTATAAACTCACATGGAAATCCTACGAAGTTCTAGTGAAAAGCGTATTCATTATTTGTGAATAAAACTGAGTTTAATATTTCATCTTGTAGACCAGTTCAATAAAAGTTCCAAAGAGGCACTTGATTTCGACAAGCCGGTATCAACAACGATGATATCACTTCCAAGTTGCAATAGACAAGTTATTTTTCGCGGAAAGTCAAGTCACACATCTATTTAACCAGTTATAATTGAGTTACGTCTATTACTTGTTTAGATCATGTATAACTAGTGTCTAGGAGATTCTCCATCCTTTCAAAATAATAAACTCAAGAGGCAACAACAGTGACGGTTCAACTCCTCTACTTTACTTCCAATTATTTTTCATTTTTTCATCGAAATCTACATGATACCAGTTAATGTAAATTGAACAGCTCGTAGTTTTCACAACTTGACATGATGCAGAACACATCCCCTAACAATACCGCATGAAGAATAAGTTGTTGCATTTACGTCCTGGTAACCTTTTTGTGACGATACTTTTCTTAAAATGCGGTCAAACCTAGGATAACTGAATTGCGTATACTGAACGATGAACGTTACCCTATCCGTGACTGCTGCGTTTAGGGTCTAATGACAGATGTAGACTTTATAAACCGTGTTCAAAAATTAATTTTGTCCACGTCGTGAAAAGCCTCACTTTCATTTTTCATCCCCACTCGGTCACTTCCACACACCGTCATTGAATTAAATAACTCCATATAAGAACGCACTGAGCAATGTGGGACAAAACACACCAAACTGCCCATTGAAAGGTTATCCTGCGTGAATTACCCATGATAAATAACTGCATTAGAGAACGTCATAAGTTTGTTGGTAAACAGCAGAATGACGGAACAAGACGGTCGTCTTATCAAAACGGCTTTATTGGCAAACAAACCCTGCCTCGGCCAATGATTGTGCAAACTTGTATTTACGAGGATTTTACTTGTGCGGTCTTGGTTTACAGTATAAATCTCGCCAACTTTGTACGCCCAGTGACAAGTTTTCCATTCCGAACGACACCGAATCGACACGAACGACTGACGTAAATTTATACACAAACACAGATACTAATAGATATTTGAATAATAGAGTCGAGAAAATAAAATTTGCTGTAAGCTTTTATGAGGTGTCATAGAGATGTGTATAACAACTGAATGGAAGGGCACCTGATGGTCTGATGCACTTCACTTCAACGTGATCTCAACGTCTGTTGTAAAAGCATTTTGAGTCGATTGAGTAGCAACAATAGCAGAAACTACACTCCAATTAAGAACCTGGAGGTAGGATTTCATTATGCGATGGCATACCGGTGATGCACCGACGGGGTCAGTGAACTTGGCCATCACCCCAGAACCTCTCTCAATTTTACTCTTAAAGCTCCGAAATTAATAATGAGATGACATATGTAAAAAAAGGCCACGTTTTACACGATTTAAAATAGAACGCCACTATTACAATGCTTTTACATTGTCAGCAATCATGAAAGAAAATGAGCAATACCGTGAAATGTGTTTAAAGTCACGACCAACCTCCCACAAAATGAGCAAAAAAAATGTGAATAGCTCTGATGGCTTTCGCGACAATTATTTTTAGGATGTAAATTTGAACCATAAGGTTGCTCTGACAGGAGTTGGCATGACACATATTTAACACCGAAACGACAAATCGTTCCCGTCATGGTTTAGTAGCAATGTCTTCGCCTGCTAAATTTAGAAACAGGTGATGCGGTCGAGGTTTTAAATTGTATGTTGACACCTCACATCGAGTAGGAAGCCAATAGTTAAAGTAGTGCTTAACATAATCAGTAGCACATATAAGATTAGAAACATTTTAGAAACACAGATCTCTGGCTATTTTGATATTAAATAAGCCGAGAATAACCAAAGAAGTCCTGTGCAAATTATTATCTACATTACAGTAATAGAATATCACCTCCAGTTCACAAAAATACAAACTCACGTCGAATGCGCGACAAATATTAAATGTTTAAAATAATATTTGAATCAGTCCTGAATCGAGATCCAAGCATAGGTAGTCTAGGATTTAATGGGTAAGATCCCATAATTCCGGACAAATACCTTGGCAGTTAACCCTGGTCTGCATAATGCACTGTTCAGTAGCCTCCTTCAGAAACAATTAATCGCTGATAAACGGAATGAATGTCCACCTAAAACACAAAAACTTTAACACTAACGCTAAATACTGCTATTAAAGGTTTAGCGTTCATAAAATTTCAAAGATTCGTACTGCGCAAACACTTGCCATTCAGTACCACTCAATAACCTGGGATGCTCATAGCACAATCTAAATATGAGGTCAGATGCTGATGTTTCTAATTTTCTTATAATGTTATGTAGACTTTGCGAGTGTTATTTTATATGCAAGTAAGCTTCAAGACAGGACACATAAAATTCGTCTGAGATGTTAACAGTCTACTCAAGCTTATTACGAAATGAGAATGCTTTCCCTATTTAATTGTATTTGTCGTTTGATTATTGTAAAAAAATGAAAAGTAATTATGAATAGGGTTCTGACATCTCTGTGGACACGTTATATAATTAGAGCATGTAATTTTAGAAGGCGTATATTAACCATCTTATAAAATTATTGCGTTCCGACGTACTGTGCTATTGCCATAACGATTATCCATACGAAGACTTTGCCATGCGTTACTAGAGATCAACTTTCAAAGTTCAACAAAGAGCTGTTATTATGGTTTACTCAACATCACACGCCCTTTACCAAAAGTCAAAGTCTTTTCTTAAAAGGGAACATATAGCCACGTACCCACGAAGCCACCGGTATGGTGGCGACATCTTCGATGATAGCGCCTCTACTGTATGTCATACCAACCAGAAGTTATTCTGCCAGAAAATGTATATTGTCGCTAACACTCAGCTGTCGCTTTTATGATTAGCCTCGTCATTACCGTTTAGGTTTTTTTATAAGGTTTGCCAGCTTATAGGGGGCTGAAAACGAGTAAACCGACAATACCGAGTAGTGGGGTATTATGACTGCACTCATTTTCTTATAACCCGGACTTTTACTGAAAGGTCGAAATGTGTTCATTTCTATATTCGAAGCTGGACATGCTGGTTAGAAGACAAACTGGCTACGTCTGCGCCATTACGAAAGAAAAGAAGGAAGAGGATAATTAGGCTTTACCTAACACACGTGTTCTCAAGTTACTTAACCTCAATGACGTTGCTATTCTTTATAGGGGACAACTTGAGTAGCCTCTAAGTAGGGTATAGAGGTTTAAATCACAATACCCATTTTGCCCAGCTTGATGGTTAGAGCATCAAAGGTTTAGTTAAGCCCAAGCAGGCGCTAATAGCACCGTACAATTTCTCGTGATTAATTTTCATGTGATGACAATGCCATTAAAATCAATTCTACCAATATTTGTGCTCCGTATCACCATTCCTGTGAGGCAGAGTAATTTTCGCATAGGTTTTTCTGCAAAGGTATCTTTTTTGCTCCCACTGATGCTGTAATTTGTGACAATGTAATACAACGATGTAAAACTGCCCCGTCACACGTACGCAACAAAGATAATACAGTGGTTGACCCTCATGACCGTACACAGCGTGCATTTTATCCGTTTAATAGAGAGCAAACGGCAGTATTTTGATGTAAACCCATACTCCATGTGATAGATAGTATAGTATCAAATACCATCCATCACTCACACATGTGTGCTTACCTTCTTGATCGTGCCGTGGAGGAGTTCTGGGGAGGACGCAGGAGCAGCGGTATTGGCCATGATGCCCTCTTCGACTTCTCCGCACGTCGAACGTCCGGGAATAACCGTTACAGAAACGCTCGTAAATCACAGTCACCAAAGAAAAACTAATTTTCGCTTACTTCCGTTTATTTTAATCGTGCTCTTTTTCTGGATTTTTAAGCAACTCGTTATTGGACCTCCGTTTGCCGGTCAGCAGCAGCTAACGTCGATCGACACGCGTTATCGTGCAGCAGCAATGCAAAATGTGTCGACCACTTGCACCGATGTATATTTCTCAACTCCTCCTCGACTCAACATGTGCTTGCTTCCTACAACCTCGTGTCTGGTGTTTGATCTCCAAATGCGCCGCCACTAATCAGCAAATTGGTAGCAAACCACTAGATCCACTCGCATTCGTTTTGTATCGAGAACTGTGCCGGATCGAAAGCAAACAAAACAACCTTAATTCGTTTCTGCTACCAGAGTAATTAAAGTCTAAAAGAAAATTTCACAGATGTTGCCTTCGCCGTCCCGTTCAGCCCGAACAGTGAAACCTTCCAGGTGTGTCGAGCTCCTCCTTTGCTGTCTGGTATTGTCGTATAATCATACACAAACGAACCAATTCGTTCGATGCGATGATAGTGGCCCCAGTCTTCACGGCTAGTACATGCCTATACGCGAATGAATAGGAACGGCCTACGAACACTTGAGCAGGAATGAGCAAAGGTCTGTCGTGTCTTTTTCACTTCTGGGTTGGCAGACAAAATACTGCCGCTCTGCCAAGACTACCACAAAACTGTTCTTCGCCTGCCGCTATTGCTGGCACCGTTGCTGCAATGCTACCATTACACTGCCAAAGTGGCCCGCCTGCTAACTGATCCGGGCCGTCGTCGTGTTCAGCCCGGCAAAGTAGCTCTGCCGGTGATGTGGCTGATTCGAAAAGTTGCCGGGATCTTGTCCAAACGCGGCAGTATTTCGAAACAAGTAGCGCGCAAAGCATCATCAAATCAGTTGGTCGCTGACAATTCGACTCCTAGTGTGCCAGTAACATAATAGTAATCTTGGCTGGATGGCCCAAACAACGGTTGAGGCTGACTGAGTTAGTAAACGCGCTCGTACGGAGAGAGGATATTAACGGGGTATCTGGAGCATGCATGAGATAGGGTTTCCGACTGAAGAGATATTAGTATGAACGTATGTCTGCATAGTCTGTATAGTATCTAGAAAGCCTCTGTATGTGTCCTACATGTTATTTCCAAAAGAGAAATGAAGGATTTTCGAGAACTGATAAATACCCGCGGTTCTACTTTGTTGCGTAAGTTATGACTCAAGCTCGATATTTGTTATGTTTCTGAGTCGGAACACAGAAAATGTATTAATGTCGCGTACTTTGTACAAAGGGCAAACTAAAAAAAGTTTAACTTGCTATGTTATATGCCATAGCAATAAACGATTGTCCTGAATGATCATTTACTGAAAATGTCGATGCTTAATTTTTTAATCATATGTAAGCCTCGGCTGTAGCGAACGTAATGACTGAGTGGGCCGCTTCATGTTTCAATTTTATGTTTTTGTTTCAACCTTCCAGAGTTAAAACTTCCTGACGCGTAGCCTAATACGGTAAACATAGTACGTGGAGTTTTCCCAACTATTGTTCTAATTTGTGTCTGTCTTGTAACTTGTACCTTGTAACTAATTATACTTCCTTAATTTATATGTCGCCCTTACAAAATCAGTTGATCCGAAATGAAGAACGTTTGTTGAAAACCAAATTAGTGCTAAACCTACCGACATTTCTCGTATATCTATCCCAACGGTGCACATAATTGCAACATAATGGATTCTTAAAAAAAGTCATTGTTTTTATAATTAAACGCAGTTCTTCGATGGTTTGATGGCGGTGTGACAACGTTTAAACATGTGAGTTTTTAAAAAATTTAGCAAAAGGTAGAATTGACTGTTAGTGATAAATTTTGTGTTAATAGTATTCGGTTTGGAGACGAAGTCCTTTTTAGGCACTTATTCAATTGTAAAAGATTCACAGCTTGGAATAAACTTAACATTGACTCTATTCGCTGTCAGCCCCTTTCTATTTCGTCTCATTACGTACCATTTATATCCATTCTCTCATAATAATAATGATAAATATTCACTATCTGACGATCATTTAAAAGAATATTGATAATTAACTTCACTGAAAATTCTTCTAGCCTAATTTATGTGAACCCTGCAAGATTTAAGGCAAAGACCCAGCGGTTCCAAATTAGCGACGTTACAGTAAACTCAGTATGTGCTCGTAGTATAACAGAATGCTCTTCATATGCTAAACAAAAGTACATATGAAGCGGGTGAAATCATTCACCAAAATCTCATTAATCACAGTATTGCATCGTTTATGACATATCGTATGTAATTGCATACTATGTGCTGCTATGATTTCATCATAGGCAAAAGTAAACGCTAAGTTTTCTCGGTTTTCTGTAGACTACCACTTGAACAAGCTGTTGGGTAATTGCTAGCCGTAGTGTTAAGCCAGATGGTGGTCGCTATCCGGACAAAAGTTTGTCCTTACGTGGCACCGCTTTAGTACGAGTGACGACGGGATCCACCTCAACTAGATAATGATTTGGCAAATATCGGTGGTTCGCTTCAAACGTCCATAGCATTTCGAGTCAGCACTACAAACTCCTGCGTCCGGACTTTCGGCAGCATTATGTATCGCATTCGCTTTATTAGACAAAGAGGAAAAGCAACTGATCAGCAACTCCTAGTAAAATTTTTTTGAGTGCATAGGAATTTAAAGCTGTCCCAACGGGTTATTTTAGCTAATTTAAAATGAATTTTTATGCGTCTTGTGCAGTTCGAACAAGGAAGCATACTCTTCCAAGACACCGTCATCGGCTTGCGGAATTTTCCATAAATAAAATAAACAAACTTTTAGCTCCAGAAAACTTCGAGGACTGTTGATTGGGGGATAAGAATGCTCCAATCACTTTACACAAAAGCTAATGTAGTTTTTCTTAGCGCTTTTTTGGTAGAAGAGTTTTTAAAGGCAAATAATGGAATCAAAAACAAAGTTAGGCAGAGTTAAGCTTCGCTGAGCTTAGCTTTTTCTTGTAAGCATAAGTATCAAACGACAGTGCTCTCTTCGATGACAGCCAAGATGAAACAGATGTTTTCATCGACACCCAGTCTCTAGTACTAATAAGAATCGTAAAAGCCAGTGCAAGGTACTTTATATGCAAATATATGCCTAGCGTGAACTTTACGAAGTTCGCTCACCGCCACTGTTAAAATTTAAAACCAACTTTTTTTTTGTCTTCTCTTTGTCCTGCCCTAAATCTAAGATTTTTCTCGGCATAATTCGTAAACCTAGTCTATGTTGATAGGATTCCAGGTGGGATAAAAGGTACTGCGAAGTTTAAACAAAAAATAAAAACTTGAAGTGGAGCTGTTGTAGGCAGCAGCCATCTTTGTACGCCATTGTAGACCAGACGAAATTAGGGCACCTCACTACATGGCTGAATAAACCAGACGTACAAAAATAATCCGAGATCTAGATTTCTGCATGGAGTGTCACAACTCTACTACATACTTACTTGCATCTTAACTAATTAACCAATATCAGTTAAACTAGATTGTAGTTGTCTATGCTGCTTCCCGTATGGTCAATGTATAGTTGACAAGTCGATGCCATTTCTATATTGGTTATTTTGATTTTACGATGCCTGCTTAAGTAAAATCGGGACCATAGATTCCTTGAAGATTATGGCTTAATTTAATTATGGCATCTTTTGCGATTTACAGAAAAAAAGCCGTGTCTATCCGTAATTTCTTTTTGAATACAGATCTATAGATTATCTAAGTGTTTTTCTCTTCTCGAAGAATTGTGCAGCAAATTTACATTAAAAAAGATGAGCTTTAAATAAATCCGTGAATAGATTGATGATTTACGTACTTAAATCACCGAAGTCGTATGGTCACTTCTCAATGGAAGCTAATAAGAAGTAAATAGCCTTAATTGAAAACGGCGTACTTCCCTTACTTATCTTACCTGAAGATAAGTAAAATTGCAATGATGCTTAATTATAATGCAATCGATTGGTTCTATGAATAGCATAGTTACAACACAATGTGAGTGAGTGTGTGAGTAAGGACTGCTTTCTAACATGCCATTGTATATTTGGTGACGATATATTTCTTTTAACTATTATCCTCACATTAGAGCTTGATAGTTCCTTGTTTTGCAGCATAATTCATAACATTATCATTTGATACGTTCAGTTTGTAGAAATTCGTATGATTGGGCCATTAAAAACGCTAACACTTTTTTTTCTTTTTATCACATGGAACTATAGCATCTAGGCTCCTATGCTCATGACAGCACACCAATATACTGTGAATTATATTCGTCAATTTGTGATTCGCTGTTTATATGGCGATTGAACATGTACTGATATTTAGTTCTCAGCATAATATTTCCCAGTGGTTATTTATTAGGTAAATATGCCTATGGAGATAATAAGTGCGATGTCGACCTCTCTCGGAAATACAGGATTCCTTTATCAAGTGTGTCTTAGTGTAAATCTAAGCCCGTTTGAAGAGCTGAAGTTGATGTGTAATGCACGTCGAGAATAACAGACACCTCATTTCCTTCACCGCGTTGGTAAAGCACCCATTTAACCTTTAAATAAACGATTACAGTGTTCGCAACGGTTAGCGTAGGACGCTTGGGAGAAATCAAGAGACTTCAGGCGCTGCTTGTGCAATGCTTCAATTTTTGTTGGCTATCAGCGACCGCCCTTTATCAACTCAGCTGCGTACACAAGAGCATCATCTTCGGTCGTCGCTTGGGAATGGCAGTTGCATTATAAGATTTTTATCTATAGCGTGATAATAAAAACAAATACTTGTCGCGTTTCGGATTGCTAGTTGAAACATGTTAAATGCGTGCTACGGAATCATGGACAGGAATACTACAACTGTTAAATGCAGAATAGGGTGATTCGTATCATAGCATCAGGTTTTGTAGTATTCATATACTGCCTATCATTTGAAGGAATGCGTTTATCTGAAAATACCGCTATTTCACAGTCCAGTTTTTTTTCAGTTATCCGTGTGAATACATTCTTTAGCATTGCTACGTAATTTAATCGCTCTCTTAGTTCTAGGAAAAAGCATTTTTTTTTTACAGACATCGAAGAACGCCGGATTATGGACCATTGTACTTTCTCAGCGGAAACCTTATCGTTGAAAACATCCTGATTCCTCCGACTTATTGAAAGAGTGCATCGATAAGCTAAAACAGGTCCGACGTTTAAAGTACAACATTGGGAACCAAGGCTATGATGTGGTTACCCATCTCTCAGATGCATAACTCTTACTATACTCTAGTCTAATGTTGCCTATCTTTTGTAGTATATATCAAAGCTTCACGTAAGACTCGGAGCGAACAATCTGCCTATGTTAACAGATTGTAGATCGATCCTAAAAATATTGATTTTTGCTACTGCTTGTAGTTTGTACTTCACAACGCTGATCGACCATAACATTACATCAGATCGTCATAGTACTTTTTAAATGCACTCGCAACACGAAAAAGTAGCACATTGCTGAAACGTCGTGTAAACTATGTAGCTTAAAGTTGTAAAGTTTTACATTTTTTAAGCTGAATTTTTTTCAATTCGATTCGAAGATCATTTGAAAAACGCTGCTCAACGGAAAATACATATGGCCGAATTTCGATGTGTAAAAAACACGGCACGCCATATTAGTCCAAACCTTATTCTGCCCTGCTCTGGGATTTTATCGGACATCAACGAAGCAGAAATCAGACCGGCTTGATTAAAAGCCTGAACGGCCTTCGCGACTGAACGGCAGTAAATTACTACTAGCAACCATATGTTCCTTATTATGATTTGCACTAAATTGGTTTTCAATGAATCGTAGCGAATAGCCTCTATTTTGGTTTTGGTTAAATGAGCGACTCTCGATACTTTCAAATTAATGCTAAAGATAATTACTGACTTTTATAAACTAGATAAGACTTTATCTTAAAACGATCACTATATACGAAATAGAGATCGCCAGTTCGTATTAGTATACACTGTGGGCCTGAAAACGTGGTCGCAAAAATAATCGATGATAATTTAAATAGCAAACAGTTGAGGGTGTCTTCGAAGCATTCGCTAAGTTAAACGTGCTGTTTCAAGGCGTATTCTCATTCCTGCTAGGAATGAAGGAATCACGATGGAGATTGGGCCTGGGTCGTTGTTGGGAAAAATCGGAGCCTTAAATTATACGCGTCTGCATGACTGACGCATCCGAAACGTGAGAACGTGTGGGCATTTGGCAAAAACGAAAATTGATCACTGGATATTTTTAGTAAATGATATTTAACTAACAGTTAAAATATCAGAAAAAGTAGCGCGAGAACTAGTCTTTTAGTCTATGTAAAAGAGAGAGACTCTCTAGTTTTCTAGAAATTAAAGAAATCGATTCTAAAGGAAATAGATCAATTAGGGCTGACTTCTTTTTTCGCGTTTATTCGTAAACCGTAAAAATAGGTGATGGAATACTGGGATGCGTTGCGATGTATAAATACAATGTTGTTGAAGGCCAATTGCGCTAAATAATAAAGACAGGCCTATGAAGTATGCTAAGGTTCTTTTGAAATCGCTTTCAATATTAAAAGTTTTCATTTAATTATTGGTCAATTCTCGTTAACATTTGGAGTTTTTTTTTTAACAAAATAAATCACGTATTTACAATCTAGAAAATATGTTTATAGCTGTTAATTAATAGTATTTAACAAAAAAAAAAACACACTGGTCAATTTCAAGTGTAAATATCGTTGAAATTCGTTATTTTTATCATTACATAATTTTCAAGAATAATTGTCTGTCTGTTTATGAGGTACACATGCTAAGCACGTGTTTCAATAGTACAAGAACGGGTGTTGCGTAGGCGCTTCACTATATCTAAAACATGAAAGCTAAAGGAAAATCTATACAACGGTGACAAATTTCACAACTGCTCCAAAGGACAGCTGTACGGAACTCCAAACAACTCAAGCTACTCGGTTTTTTTCCCCGCTGTTTTAACTGTTTTGCGTGATGTGATACTATGGGCTGTGCAACGTAATGGAGTGATCATTTGAAAACTACTTATTTTCTCTTTGATAGTTTCTACCTACAAAGGTAGATCCCAACCTTCAGAGACTTCCTGACGCCGTCAAGTAGACTTACTATACAGTCATCGATAACTATTGCACCATGCCATTACTAAGATAATCTTAATAATGAATTTCTTGAACTTCAGACACTCATACGATTGTTATGGCATCAATACTTAGCCTTTGTAAAATAAATCAACGGCGGGACGAAATTTGCTTACTTCAGTTTTAGGACAAGAAATCGTAAGCTAATAGATATTCTGATAATGCTAAAGCTGTTTTTCTACATTAAGAAAAAATCTTACGCTAAACTTCACCGAATTGATTAAGAGGATTTTTTAATTTTTCACAGTTGTACCAGTTGTATCTTATGGCCGCTCATACATGCTACGAGTGTACAAGTGGAAATTATCCACAGTCGATTAATGTGACAAGCAACAGGGTAAAGATTTTCTTCTGTTAAAAATATTGTTTTTATGACTTGTCCAAAATTTTCTAATAATCTCATTCTAGATGCTGCAGAAAATAGCTGAGTTATCGCAAAACAAAGACTTTAAGGTCTCCCATCAGTAATTTAAATTTTATCACAATCGCATGACTAAATAAATTAATTACGTTGAAAAATAGATGTACTACGTTATACGCTCTTGAGTGATCTAGTTAGCACGTTTTTGTTCTAACCTGTGTCTATCTCTATGTTACCAGACAATCTCGATGAAAACAGTTTGTATGATACTTGACAAAGTTCTAAGTGATCTCGTACACGATTGATCAATGTGAGGACTACGGAAACGACCCCGTGGGGTAATGTGGTGTCCCAAACAAGAACAATGTAATATTATTTTAAGGTTTTGGAAAATCCACAACCAATTAATAACTTGACGTCTAGCACGTCTCCGCTATCGGATCGTACCTCTATTTATCGTTCTATTTAATAATGGTCGATGGAGAGATCTCTGCCTGTGTTGGGAAATATCCAAAGCCAATATCAGATTGTTTACCGATATTTGCTTTGTGTTCAGGTGAAACGAATTCCTCTCTATAAACAAGTGAATATTTTATCACATGAATATAAAAAAAAATTCGGTATTTTTGTTTTATTTCAGTGTTCATACGATTAGAGAAATATTCATGGTAAGGTCTTCATTGCCAGATTCACTATTTAACTATCAAATGTTCTCTGTTAAGTACACACAGATCATGGACTATTAGCATTTCAAAGTCCTCGTATGTTTATAGTATCTGTATGGCTCGATGTGCTTTTTGCGACATAAAAAAACGTGCATCTATTCAATTCAAGGTTTTTTTTTTTTACTATTCTTGATAACAGACAAAATAACTGTAAGTATCGCCTAGAGTATTTCCATACGACACTGCGGAACAGTGAGCTTGAAAGCCGAGAAAGTTTTGTGGGTCAACAGTAGCCAGGTTCAAAAGAAGGGAAAGACCAAACTCACATCAGGTTTTTTTCAAGAAACGATTCGAACGGATTTGCAAGCAGTACAATCACACCCTGAAAAATAATACAATATTTTCCGGTTTTAAGAATTACGTGACAGCAAGGCGGCCTCTGAAAGGCGGGCTGGTTCCTGTGGTAATAAGCATAACGCGTTGCGGCGTTTATTTATTATAAAGTATAACTTATTTTATTTGAATATAATTAACAGTTCATTTACAAAGTGCCCAGTGTCAGTCTGACTTTATCTGCTTCTTATAACTGGAAGTCTGCTTTTTCCCAGTAACAGGTATCCTCATTCGAGGAGTCGATATGCAATTCGGGATGAGGTTTGACCGTTAGGCTAGATAAGCGGCCGACGAGGCTATATAATAAATATTTCATGTGTATCAAAAAAGATGAGTAATTTAAATTCAAGTAAAACAGTTCGCGAAGTTTATATGAGTTGGTGAATAAACGAGACAACACACGATTGAAAATTGCACTGTAGAAAGGGCGCTTAATATTAATATCTATATAACTTATTTAACATGGATACATCGTGATATCATAATGTTTATAGTTTACCGCAAGGCCGAGTATTCAAAGTGACACATATTTCGGCAGACTTATTACACTGGTTCCTTTTTACCCCCCAACTAGACATACATTCAGGTTTTTAGCCGACGGGTGTCCCACTGTTTTAGGAAAGCCGTGAAGTGCGGGCGCTCGGTTTCCTCGTACTGACACAACATCGATGCGCGCTCCTCCGGCAATGCTCTTTTCTAACGTCATGTACTCCACCTATTAGGTATTAGTTCGGAATATTGCTGGAGTTATCTATGTTTTGCTCCAGCATAGATATTGGCGTAACATCTCTTTCGTTCACACTAAGCCTACGACTTTCGTGTGAGAGAAATCTAGGAAAAAAGTCCTCGTTTCAAACACGCAGCTGATGAGCAACTGCTTTACATTACCAGTTTTGCTGCTACAACTATCACCCACACTTTGCCAGTACTGTCGCGTATTATGACGATAGGCGATTTGACCAAAGATTAGGTAAGATTAAGTGGACGGATGAAGCAGGCGGCCGGAAGCAGTAAATAGAAAGACGTTTTATCTAGAGGTCTAAGAAAACGGTAATATGGTGAACAATGTTCAGAGCTAAATGATCTATTAATTACACAGCATTACCTCATATAATTTCAATCATTTGAGAAAAGAATATCGAATTCAAAGGGGGATTTAGCGGAAAATTATCTAAGGCGATGGCAGAGCTATTATTCACGGTACAAATGCGGTGGTCTTACGGATAATATCGTACGTATACGGTGGCCTAATAAGCCCGTGCTGATTTTCCATAGGAGCATAGCCAAATACGTCAACATGGACCGCTTTAGGTATTCCCGAAAAACCGCCACAAAACGAACAGTAGCGGTTTAGGTTTGGAATGTATTTCTGACAGAATCCAATAGTCGAAATTCAGAGACCATAAAAATGCCTCGTTTGATAGTGTGGTGTTTCTTTATACATGTGAACTATAATAAAAAACATATGAATCTTTAGACTACAAAACTCGCTGACCGGCATTTGAAAGATTCCAAAAGGTTTGTTTTATCTGATTTACTAACATTTGCTTTCAAATAGTAGTATCCTCTAATTTTCAAAAAAAGCAACGGATCATTAGATAACGATATTTCTAAAAATCGAAATTTCGCAGTCCAACGCATAAAAGAATCACCTTCTTGGCTGTTAGATCGTTTTTGGGGAGGTGATTATTCTGTTTAATGTGAAAATACATCTTTAGCAGTTTTTGTTACAAATTTCGAGATGACTTCTAGGCGCGATTGCCCCGCATCATGCGAGTGTTGTCAGAGCTAATGCCATTAGAATACTACCGGAAGTTAGCTTGTGGTAGAGATCGCGTTAGTAACTTGCAGCTTTTATTAACTTCCACTCGTGACCGAAACGCTTTACTACGTGTCACAGCAATTGTCACTGGTTTCGTTGGTACTGTGCCAGAGGGTTTCTCTCGACGCGAAGAAGGAAGGTCCTCCTGGTTTCAGAAACAGTTTAAACGCATTAAAGCTTGCCGTATAGTAGTCACTTTCTTTGAATCCTATGTCCAGCATAAGACTTGTCCTATTCGATTTTGCTGGAAACGTTATTGTTCTCCGCAGTATTAAATCACAGAGCAAGATGGCGGCGTTCGTTGGCATGGGCCAATGCCTAGATTATAACAACAGGAAGAAATACCGCCAAAATATATTTCCGGCATAATAAAATAGATAACCGGCAATATATATGTGTTTGGAATACTCCTATCATTTAGAAATACAATATGCACCGACTAGAATGACTATAAGTACTTCTATTGACTTATGTAGGCTGAAAATGCAAAGTATCAATGCTCAAAGGGGTGAGTACCTGTAATATAGAAAGCAAAAATGACCACCCTCTTGTTAGAATTCTTGTATATTTGTGTCACTCTGTCTCTTTCTTTTTCCCTCTGGCCGATCCGTTTTCACCCATTATCTTCTTTCTTTCTGATCAATCGGTGCCACATCATCTATTGCTGGGTAAACTTCTGCCAGTTGAATCGTGTCCAACTTTCAACGCTTTCCCTTCATGAATGAATAAACAAGCACCAGCTACGTTACATCAGGCTTGAGACGTCGACGCCTCTCGAAACCCACTTCTTTGGTCTTTGTAGCAAATATGTGTCGAATAACAACTGGTTTATATTTTTTCAGGAATATCATTGTATGCTAGATGATGCATGTTATTTATTTATCTATACCTCGTAACATAATATGTATACGGCTGTGGAATTGTTCCACCATGGCTTGTGTTTGTCATAGTGTTCTTGCTCCCAATAGATTTAATAGAAGTCACGCAGACCAATAAGAGAGGTAAAGTCGAGTATCAGTTTGCTGGTTTGATTCAACTTTGTATCAAGCGGTGCCTTCGACTACAAAATGCAAATAGATCGATATTTTTTTGTAAAAGGACTTCACACGATCCTCGATGCTGACGTCAGCGTCGTGCTAGACAAATTATTTCCATTTCGACAAAAATGGCAATTGGCGAATTTTACAGTGCGGTAATTCATATATACCGGTAGTTTAGTACGGATTACTGTTTATGTCCAGTAATTACATGATAAGGAAAAGTGTATGTGCATGCATTTTGCTAGCCGACCGTTGGCCTGAAGTGGCCGAAAACCTCCGGCTTTAAAGTCTCTTCGGACTTTGCTACTCGTCAGGTGAAGGCTTCGCCTGGCAGCAGCCATGCAAGCGAGCAATGTTGCACTTCGTACGTAAAACCACACTGGGAAAGCTAACAGAAAAACCTGAAGCGCCTTCCTACCACAGTGTGAAACGTAGACACTGCAGGCTGCTGATGTATAAGGCCACTTGATTATGTTGTATTGATGAACGGAGACCAAAACGTTGCCCTATTCAAATTTGCACTCTATCTGTGGGGGCAGTCTCCCTTTTCAGATTGGACACGCTATGTTGCAGCCTATAGATGGGCTTTTCATGAAGTGGCGTTCCAATTATATCTCATGCGTTAACTTGCTTTGGCCTTAAGTATCCGAGATCGTCCTCGCAGTAGTTTACTTCCGAAGGCCTGAGCTGTACGTTATTCTACATGCCCGTGATGTGAGTTTCTTGGGCATATCCCTGAATACTGCAAATAGGTAACGTGTAATAGCGAGAAAGCCAGTTTGTTTCTTCATAGATTTCACACGAAAGACGTAGCAATTGCTGACCCGATAGATCAAACCAGTGGGAACAACAACAGCTTGTCAACATTGATTAGATAGGAAAACATCAAATTCATTCAAAATATGCCCTCATAAACTTCTACTTCCGGTTAACGCTATGAGGTCTATATATTGGCAGTTATCAATGAAGTCATTGATTGACTGATAATGACAATTTGTGTACTCTGGTGCCAGAGATACGCTATTTCATCAAAACCATCTTTTATATATGCATATATAAGTTACAAGTATTGTATAGGGACGAAACGTTTGAGACAACGCCTATTGTTCCTTGGCAGAGCAAGCCGAGCCTAAAGGTCCCACCTGCGACGTGTGCGGTAAGTAGCTGAAATGTAAGATAACGATTAGGAAATCCAAGACAGGGCAGCTACTGCACATAACACACTGTGTCAAATAAGTCCTATTCCTAACAGCGTCGAGGCATCCTCGCAATTCCCTGTGACAGCCATTTTTTTTATTACAACTTAGATGAGGTCCAGCTGATTGATGAGATGAATTTTTAGCAACCGAGCAATAGCTTCCGCTTATCGTAGGGTCAGAACGTAATTTTTATTCTATTATATATAAGGTTATAAAATTTCAATCATAAATAGAGTAATTGGGAACAATAAATTGAATGTAGCTGCGATGTTAGATAGATGCTTATATATCACCTTCATGATCATGACTTCGTGGCTCAAAAAAATGAATATTCGTTATCGTCTAGCCAATGAATTAGCTAAGAAAGAGCAAGTAATGTATGTAATTTGCCCAGGGTAAACTCTTCATTGAATGCTTTAAGGGAACTTAACGCAGTTCATCGTTCGTTTAAACACGCTTACAGTATTATGAATGTTAGCTTTGTACACAAAGTTACGGCATACTTGTAGATGTCGCTGTTATTCCTTACATTACGTGTTAAGTTAATTACTTCCGATCTAACAAGATATCGTGCATATGGCTATTGATACGGCAACTCACACTTGCCTAACCCTGTACGAAATCGGAAGACTTTAGTCTTCCTCACGTGCAGTGCTTGGCTAGGAAATGTGCCAGCTTGTCGAAAAATCGTTTGGGTATAAATAGTCAGTGGACCGACATCAGGCACCACCGCATAACCGGTACGCGCATTCTAATATCTATTGCTCATTTCATATTTGCAAACACTTAATATTCATTAAGTTCACTTAGGTGGCAACTTCGTCTACCACTACGATGTTAACAACGCCAGCTATTTTGACTCGTCAAGTCGGCCGTCACAAGATCTAGGAGAATTTTTGTGTTGGCGGGAAAAGCCTTGCCTTAATTTGATTAGTCACTTGTAGCAACAAGTACCGGATTCGGCCATTAGCGATGTTTTAAAGATTTTCTTTTGGAACGTATTACTACCGCCAGCGTCTGTCTCGATCAGCCGCAAAATCCCATAGAAATCGTAAACAAAATGTTCATTATTTACTTTCTGAACAGACATTTGGATCGAGTCATGAAAATGTACTACCATCCGTTAAAGCAGCGTCATTATTTCTATCATAGTCATCATGTTACCAGACCATTTCATCCAGTACCGACGTACAATGATCTATTTAGAGCTTACGATCTATGTATCCGCATGTCTGTATATTGGCACTCGACAGCCGAGCCGTCAGCGTATTCTATTACCCTTCTATCTTGGTTTGCCTCAGCGCCGATGTAATATTGTGTTGTCACTGATCGTTCTAGCGAAATTCAACGACGATCTAGGTAACGTTACCTAGCTCTTTCCCCCAACTGATTGACTGGCCTGCTTTGCTCCGAGGCTTCCCTCACGCGGCTCGTGATTGATGCTAATCACCAATGGGAACGTGCTCTCACCAGATCTTAGCCGTTGGCATTGAGCCTAGGTACGCCCGATGATCAATCCGTCACCGTTTCTATCATAGGCCGCCAGTGGACCAATAATGGAAACTAGGTGATGATAGAGCACTGCAGTAAACTCTTGCCGTGCGTACTTAACGCCGACTTAAGGTTAACGTGATCAATTTGTTAAGGATAGGGTAACAACGGGCGGACTAATCGATACGACGCTAGGGATGAGCAGCACTAATCAACGGAGCTGGTACAGCCACTCGCACTGCCAATGTTACTGAGTGCTCCGGCTGTGATTTTAACTGAACACGGACATGTTTCTGGGTTGTAAGCGTCACCGTCGGGGCCCAGCTGAGCAAGTGGATATAACACATAGAGAGGTTGAACAATAATATTTTACATCGTTAAATGATGCTTCCGTTAACGTTTTCGACACATTGCTATCATTGTTGTTGTTGCGTTCGCCATTACTGTGGTAGTCGAGATCGACGGCTAGGAGTGCATTGATCTGCCCAGTGAATCTGCTGTTATAACTACAACTCACCCAGAAAGAACTAGTGCCATTGTTGCTGAATTACATCTAGCGGTAATGCAGCGCCCTTCGCGCAAAGGGTAGGCTGATGCTGCCGTTGCTATCGCGGCGACGAGGGCAGAGAGACCAGCCGACCTTTCGCCGGCGTGAGAGGACGGTCGCATAACAATCAATACGTCGTTCACTCCGGTGCGGCACTTCGCGTGAGGAAATCGTATAGTGAGACGACTGGCGAGCACAGAACCGATGAAACAGTGACAATACGTACGGGCGTCGCTAGCGTATTTGTTAATACGCATTGACTTGCGTGCGTGGGTGACAAACGACGAGCTCGCAATTTCGGTAGATGAAGATTGTGCTTTCAAAGGATACGTGTGGGAGATATTAAATGACGGTAACGAACGCTGAAGTGAGGTTTGTTTTGACTGAGTGATGCTCGGATGAGTGCCGAGTTGTTTGACTTCATTGAAGTGGAAGAGCAGGAACATATCGTTGGGAAGCAATTTAAATAATGATCATCGTAGAAAAGACAAGAAACTTTGTGACGCACGGCGGAAACGCAAGTCGGACGACGTACAGCAGCGGTGACCCTGCAACAGTGTGAAGTGCCAAGTTTAAAGAGTTTCGATAGGAAAAAAATACATTCGCGTATGCCATAGAATTGACAAACTCCTAAATTGTTGCCTTTACAGAAAGTTTACCAGCTCAACTGTTCGTACGATCCGGTGCTTAAGGCACAGCGAGAGTTCTGCATTGAATTGGCAATAGGATACTTGTATTCATATAAGTTAACATAACTTCCACGCCCGACTTGACAGGTGGTAAGCTATTAATTCAAAAACTTAACAAATGGTTTAATGATTTGTTTCTGATTGCGCGCATCGTTGATTCCATAGATCGCTCCGTTTTCGATCTGGATGACAAATAAGCCATTTCGATATTTTCATTTTGAGTTACTTGCATTTTTTACGAAGACCAATAAAGCACCGATACATTTCGAAGAATTAAAATAAGCTATCAATCAGCTGTATTCGAAATGGTCTCCGGTAAACCAATGAGCGAGGGAAGAGTACTGCATCGACTGCTCAAAAAAATAAAAAGACGTTCGCACGGATAATGGCTATTTAGTTCGTTTATCTTGTATGTATCCGTGTTGGAAAGAAAAAATTTTAGTTTTTGTTTTTGGCTCAGGAGGCTATCCTTGCAATGCTACGGTTTAGTTAAATATTACAAGTTACATCAAAATTTGACATCATTGAAACCCCGAATTTGGTCATGATTGTTCAGCTGCGAGAAATGCATGCGTCCCGAGGCGCTTTTACCCTTCAGTCGTGGTGTACTTAGATATAGCTAATATATGTACACGTTCCGTCTTGGAAGTCTATTGCATAAGCAATAGGTGTACAGGTTGTTAGCACTGGCAACCATATATTTCTGCTACTCTTTCCCGAACATGGCACACTTTGACATTTTGCTGACGAATCTTCTCTCGAGTAACTGGTAAGATTGATGAAATACCGAGGCAGAGATCGAGCTTTGATTGCTCGTTCGATTGCGTCCAAAATTCAACTTTAAAGTTTGCGTAAATAAGGAGAGTTTCAAAAGCGCTATATTTTGCCCCTCTGCCAGGTCAGTTTGTACAGAATAACATGTATTCATAATGGCTTCTTCTTAGCACAATCAAGTTAAATTACAAACGTCGAAGAACGAGATATCCAGTCATTCTAAAGACACAATAATATCTTCTATTCGAACCACTGCAATACCGGTAGATAAAGGCGTAGTATCAAAAAGGTCGTATCCTACATGGTGGTTGCTGGTTCGAGTCCTGCCAACGACAGGCAAACTTTCATATTTTTGCAGACGAAAGAGAGTAGTACGATAGATACAGTGAAGCTGTATTTCGGATTTCGCATCCGGCATCGCTGTTGGGCATTCTATTCGATGACTGACTCCCAGTACGATACTGACCGTGTTTATGCCTAGACCGCAATACGTTTCTAAGATTAACACGGGAACAGATTCGGTGAAGCCCAGGAAAAAAGGTCTATTTGAACCAGCGCTTTCAAATGCTTTTTTCTAAATAAAAATATGCCGAATGGGAACTGGATTGTATTGCAGTTGTATGCGATTGCATATTATAGACCAAACATCCTATCAAGGTAAGGATCCCACGATGCGTTTTAAAGCACATTACATATCTCAAGCATTGAAAAGGAAACCAACAACAGTCAGTAAAAGATTTCGTGAATCAATTGAATGATTGTACGATAGTATGTAAATTTCACGTTATTATTTCGCAGCTCAAGGTAACGGAAGGCCTTGAGATGTCCTCTCATTAGCTCCGAAGACTCTCATTTAATCTTTGCTCATGAAGGCTATTATTGTTTGCGCGAGGAAGTTTTTTTTAGTTGAAAGAATAGCTTGATGAGATTTAGTAACGAACAGTTTAGGTTAGGTCGCCGCGATGGTGCAATGCCTACGTACTCGCCTATGGACTGGTCCAAGCCCGAATGCGGGGGTAAACACCTACAAAAGCCCACATCTAAAGCGATATCCATCAACAACACCGGACTTGGGGTTCGAAACACTAGTAAGGCGATGCGAAGGCTGAGAATACGTAAAACGTATTGTCTGCGGAGGGGATTCGATAGTATCTCGTTGTTATCGTTGGACGGCTATTAACCATTCGATACGAATCTCAGAGTGTTAAAATACGTGCAGTAAATTTCTGGAAATCGTTTGCCATTCATCACGGATGAGCCGGCCATGGTGCCAACTACATGCTGCATCTTGGCTCTCCTACGAGGTTGACAACAAGCAATCCGAACAACTGGATGATACAGATGCACTATGACGTCTAGTGTTAAATGTCAATAAGAATTCACTAAAAAAATAGCCAAATGTTTTATTTGACGAAGAAATGGAAGTACTTTAGATTGTACAGTCGAGAATTGAAGACGCACACATTTCTGATAAAAGTGTTTAAACGACAATAATGATTCTGACATTTTGAGATATTGCAGCGAAACCCCCTAATTCCCTCTAAAGAATCCTCTTTAAGCAACCCCATAATGGCGTGTCTTTGGCCGTGTAGCCTAATTTACTACCTCCAATCTGACGACAGCGGTTGTTGATACTCTATACAATCATGAAATCTACGTAGAAGTTTAGCAATCTGTAGAACCTGTTACAATTGCAAAATTGCTGCGGGAGAGAGATAGTTCCAATATGGGACATCTGATGAGAAATAATTCCAAAACAAGCAACCATCCAGAAAGCTAAGGACCAGTCCCTCAATAAGTTGTTCTTCCAGCAAAAATTATTAGACCGCTAAATTATTTCGAGGTTCTGCCGCGGAGACCGCTGAACATTTTCGAGTACATGATAGTTACGAGCTCCTTCCCTTTAAGGAAATATAATATTGTACATGAAGATGGAGATGAGACACAATAAAGTGTCACCGTCCTTCCCCACTCAAATCACCAGAATACGCAGACCAGTCGTACTTGCGACACGCGGCGTCTAGGACTTGAGGCTGTAAATATCACAAATTGTCTTTCACCAGGACTAGGGTCTTCGTACTTCGTCTGCATTGAAACATTTCCCCTCCTTTGGTTAATGGCACTGCATTAAATTAACGTTGCAGTTAATTATATTATCTGGGTATCATTTTGTGGGTAGCTATACTATGACGGATGGTTTAGTTAGAAGTAGGCACGTCTTTGTATCTCTTTCTGTTTGCGCTCAATTTTGATAAAAGTGGCAGTTCACTTGTAAGTATCTAATATCGCCCTATATTTTTTTCGTTCGAGCACAACTCTGGTCAGTAATTTCTTTGCACGTTTAAAAAAGTATCATTTTAGGCTGCGAAACATCAGCTATAAGATTAATTACAAGAAGATGCTGAATACAATGGCAACCGTGTCGCAAGGTGGGCGTTGGATAGATTGCCACGTGAGGCATGCATCGAGATAGACTGATCGCTATCAAAAGGTGCGAGCAGAAAATTTGAGAGAAGCAAACGATTTTTATCGAAAGTTAACTTCTCAGAGAAAAAGTGCCTACATCAATGCGGTTGATTTAAATCTATCATTGGCTCTGAAAAATTATTTTCGAGTTTAGGGCATGACAGCTCCTCAGCATCGGCTGCTCCGTGAGCTTAATCCGGTCGATACGATTAACAGTGCAATGTACCTTAAATTTCTCAATGGTCTTTTCGTGCAAAGCAACCTGTTGTCATGACAATACATTGTCACTAGTAGTACAAACCTATTGAGGCGGTATAACAGAAAGGAAAAATGATTAAGTATAGCCAATAGCTAGACTACAGTTCTATCTTACGGACACGGATAACTGCCTTCCCTGTATAGCTGGAAAGTATGATGCGCTTACTATATTTATGATTGTGTTTAGTTTTTAAGGATATATAGTACCCCCAAATAGTGAGGGTTTCAGTCACTTTCGAGGACTACTTCCTACTTTTAGACGCTCCCTTAAGAATGCATAATAACATAGGCGAATTACTGTTTCTTTGTCTTAATTTTTTATTCGAAGTCTATCGATGCTGCCAGCGGCGACTGGAACGTACATTGCCGGTCGACGCGGGGTCTGGAGCGTACTCTGATAGCTTGAAAAAAGAACCTGGCTCAACATTGTTACATTGGTAATCTCAAAAGTGTTTGATTATGATAGATAAAGGAGAAACGTTTGCATGGGTAACGAATGGTGTCTAGCGAATCATCTGTCCGTCAAGGAGTAGGAAGTAATGCAGTTTTCTAATGATTTAACATGGTCTATTTTTTTATTTATTGTTATTTTCTTTTGTAATGTATTTGGAAGACTTTGTCGTACAAAATTAAATTACAAATTGTTCAGCTTTATATGAAAAACGTAGCTTACAGGGGGTAATTATACATTTTAGAGGTTGGCCCCAGAAAAAATTCTTCTGTAACGTTTATTCGATTATCTTTTGTAACTCTGATTAAATTTCTGGTAGAATAGAGATTCAAGCTCTGACCACATCGGTTATCCATCGAATCAAAATAATAATGAAGCTAGTGTTCCTTCCGATGACAGTTGAATTCTTGCTGATTCTGAAAGCACGATCTATTTGCAGGTCCTCTACACGAATATAGTAAGGTCCTATTTGCGTTCACAGGTTTTTGCTAAGTGTGCGTTCACGGGACATCCCTGAAAAGAAAGTTTCGAATATGACCTATTGCCATCCATTTTCGCTCTCTAACATTTAAAACCGATTATTTTGTAAGTACTTAATTATATGCGTAGCGAGAACGTACCTATTCATATATAACAGGCCCATAGTTAAATTAGAAATCTATTTCTGCTTTCTATCGTACTGCTAGGTGTACACAAGTGTTCCTGGCAGATACTGCCACTGATCACTATGGTTTCGACCCAGCCAGTAAGCACTACTAGGCCATAAAAGGGGGCAGGAAAATAGAGTAGCAAGTGACTAAGAACATGATAAATAGGGTTTTTGTTTTTTTTTTTTTTTGCAAAAACTTTGCTTTTTACTGTACTTACTGTGATCTTTATCGTGTACGAAGCTGTACAGGATTACGCATAAGTTACAACAGGTGACGGCGGTCAGCGCGTAACAATGCGATTCGTATCTAAGGATCATGACTACGTTTGCCCTAGCGCGTAGTGGTGCTCAAATAGGATTGTGAGCATTGATTAAAATATGCCCTACCGCATTTCATTTCAATAACACACAAAGATTGCTTGTTATGTTTATCGAATTATTATTTATTCAGTAATTGGATTATGAATATCATTGATGCAATTCGAAAGGGTACATTATATCTGATAACAGACCGAGCTACCATCGGGCTAGCGAGACGGCGCCTGTCGGGGTATTTACCACAGCAGCTATAACACTTATCCGCCAAAAATCCGCACCGCGTACTCCACCGGTTCTACTAACATCTTGCCCTTTGATTAGCTTCATAGTATAGTTTGTTTCGTACCAATGATGTATTGAGTTGTTCGACGTGAACAGGACATTAGTGTCTGGGTTGCCATTTTGTGTTCCTTCGGCCACGATCCCGTAACTCGCGATCCGTCAATCGCCCGTTGTCACGAATCATAAGTAGAAAAATACTTTAAAAACAAATGGTTTAAATGGATCGTGATGTTATTTGTTCGTAACATCATAATATTCATGCTTTTCTAGCTTTTTTTTTTTTTTTTTATATTCAGGTATTTACCGATGGTCACTGGAACTTAGCATGACTATATCTATGACCACGACGTAATAAGAGGTTATATTATATAACTGGATAGTAGAATTCAGATAAATAGAGTATAATAGGGGGCAGTGTCGGCTCACAAAATGCTGAATATTTCCGTTTCAAGAGATCCACAAGAAACCGATTTACAGTAGTAGTAATAGTAAGTAGTCTAGTAGTAGTAGTAGTAGTAGTGGTAGTGGTAGTGGTAGTGGTAGTAGTAATTGTAATAGTAATAGTAGTAGTAGTAGTAGTAGTAGTGGTAGTTGTAATAATAGTAGTAATAATAGTAGTAGTATAGTATGTAGTATATAGTAGTAGTATAGTATGTAGCATAGTATGTAGTAGTAGTAGTAGTAGTAGTAATAGTAAATGAATTATTAAAGTATAATTGTATGTGTTTGAGCGCAGTATTGTGTGCTTTCCGTTCTAGGATAAACAACAGGCCTATTTCTAGCCTATGCGAATTTAAAATCGATTCGATTAGGATCGAATGGTTGAGACTACGAATCTGTTTTATGGCAACAGCGCAATGATTTTTCATTATGACCGTTATGAACCATCAGTTGCATCGATCCTACGACATGACTATGGAGAAATGAACAAATCAACTATTTATGTTATCGCTTAAATCAGCTGGCCCCGAAAAAGTATTCAGCCATTCCTCGAATAACCACCGTTATTAAATATGTTTTCGGCACGCATAACCACACTCGAATCGAATGTCAACTCGAGTTTAGATGAGTCGTCGCCTGCCGCGTGTCGGTAGCACCGGGAGACAGGAAACGAGTACGACTGTCGGATACATACACGTCAATGTTTATAACAGCTTTTAGCTTTAAGGCCTTCTTCACACACCAAGTAAACGGGTACATATTCGTTCAATTGTTTTTTTACTACCATTTTAAAAATGCAACGTCGTGTGGGACGCATATAATGCGCACGCTGCCTTCTAGGCCAGCTATGCCAAACGCGGTAATAAAAATTTATTAAAAAAAAAATTATTTAATCCGTTCGAAAATCTGTAAAAAAAAAAAAAAGAAAAGACCGATTTTGACTCCCGACTTTTTACTGAAAGTCGTGGTAATTAATCGAAAGAGAATGCGATCGATCGTTTTTTAACGATTAGTTTTTTTTTATGTAAGTTTAAAAGTTTGAGCATCGTACGCTAGGTCAACATCTCGAGTGCCCCGGTGGAGGGTTGAGCACGATGCCGGTCCCCCATGCACGAAGTTTTTTTTGTCTGATACTAGACTAGTTTCCAGTAATGCTGCAAAGTTAGATTTTTTTTTTTCTCATATTTCAATTTTCCGTATCAGCTTCGCATTCGTTTCTATCTTAGCAACGTTATCCATGCGCTCTGTCATAGGATACATTTATAAAGTAGTGCACCAGTAACCAATCCTGACAGACGTTTCGTACTATCACTAAACGACTAGTACGAAAAGGCTGTTGATATATTCTCATTTTCGTTTTCAGAACCGTGCGTACGACGTGTACATAATTTCGAAAAGCTTTGTGTATGCCGACAATTGAAAAACACAAATAATGTGCATGAGTTTTCATATATTGACGATCTGATATAGCAGATAACACAGAAAATCGATGACAATCCACGTCTATCCGTGTAAATGGAACGAGACGTGATAGAATTTGCCGCACCACACAAAGCCATAACTTCAGAATTGCTGATTTGAATTTGTCGAAACACGATTGTATATTCCGACCATTGGCAAAGATATTTCTCGTTTGTGATGCTCTTACTGCTGGATTGACGGCCGCAATGAATTAGCTTGTTGAAGAACGGAGGTCCAGTTTAGCATGAGGTACTTCAATCTCATGATCGAATAGAGGGGAATTTTTTCTTACCTAAGATATTTCCTACTGAAGGTTAACTGACTGAAGTGTATAGAGGCTCTTAATGCAGGTCATCGTAGCGGTGCCGCTTGAGAGTTTAGTGGACACGCGCCGGAGCCAGTTTGGGAAATTCAGAAGCGGACGACCCAAAAGCGTTTGATTTGTCCTACAGCCTTCACAACTAGTATGTCAAGTACCTATATCGTGTATCTATAGAGCTGTGACTGCTGAGAGGTTTTCTAACAAAATAAGTGCGTTTCGTAAAGCAAGCAATGTTTAGTAGCATTTTTAGATGGGCATGCTATGTTTCGTGCGGACGAATGCAGCCCGTAGAACCCCTGGCTTGGTATCCTATTATTTATTTAGTTTCAATTTAAGTCGTATGAATCAAATCCGTCAGGTTAATTAAATTGTGGCAGATAAAGTATAATTGCCTTAGTTTTTTTTTTGAAGCCTGCAAAATCGGCTATGCCGTAAATATGGCAGTAATTTAAAAGTACTTTTTTCCTTCATAGTATTAATGCGACAAATAAAACCAAGTCAAACAAGTCGATATTTTGTATTAAACAGATGACTTTTGAAGGTGCTAGCAGTAATAGTTATGTTGGATCACCCTTATCTACCATTGTGTTCGTTATCATACACAGAGACAGGAGCTCGCCATTTGTACAACCATCGCCTATCATCAATTCCCATAAACGAACTGTCGATAATGAAGTCTTTCCAAATCAGCGTGAACAAATCGCCGACTCTCATTGTGCTGAACGACGTACATCGCGGTACTCTTGGCCTGATCCAAATGAGACGTAGGACAATCGGCATTAACAAAGTTAGCGCGGCCTGGTAGAACCTAATTCAAATGTTTGTCGGGTAACGTTCGTTAGCTACGAGAATTACGTATGTCGTTTGTGCTTTTCGGACTAGCGTAGTGTAGTACATGCACCTTTTTTCAATGCCACTTGTTTATAGTTCGGTTCGCGTATAGACGGACGGAGTGCTTCATGGCACACGTCTGTGTGATTGCTGATGTGGAGTACCACACGGTAACATCGGGCACTTAGGGAAGATTGTGTCTGAACGCGTCCTAAGCTTCCACACCGAGTACTTATGTACAGGGACAAGTTGTGGAAAATTGAGTAATATGGTTTTCCGCTACCCAATTATGGCCAATATCTAGATGTGAGGCCTAGTGTCCGTAAACAATATTTACATATAAATCGCTTAGAAACGAGCAAAAACGATTTACCAATACTATAACGTTAATTTTTCGTCGTATTTTCACACAGGCTGTCACGCTGTTTTGACGTCGTTCAATCGTGACTCGGGCAGTTGATTCTTAAGAACGTTAACTCACCCGATACGATTCACAGTTAAATTATCGTCACGTAACGTTTCATCTGATTGTTTGTCGGCACCGAACTAAATATGACATCGAACGCTGTCGTATTATGTCTACCAACATAACTGCAAACTTAACACGACGAAAAAATACGTTATAACGAAATCGTGAGAGCTATTCGTCAAGTCGTTCGTAAGCCAAATTAAATCGTTGAGTCAGCCCCCCAAGATACTGCTGAAACCACACTCAAAGTATATATTTTGATACTAATGCGGTTTCGTGGTACCTTTACTGCTTCTTTATTCACAGTAGAATAATAGTCGACATATTGTTTATTGATACTAATCACCCTACTTAATGAAATGTCGTCTTACGATAACCATATTGGTCAGCTTTCTTGTCATACAACCAGCAACCGCAATGAATCATTGAACCCCAGCCCATCCCCCCTTCCGCGCAATCGCCAATGCTTTCAGCGCTCGTCTACGCTGTACATCTGCCTAAATCTATGCGCGCGCGCCTGCTGGCCATGAGTATCTATAGTATAGTCAAATATACAAATTAGTGAAGGTCATGGATCTGCGGATTTGCCAATGTCATTATAACTGTTACCACTATTGTCCGGGTTAATCGGTTTTTTTTATTCGGAAAAACAGAGTAAACAGCGCAGCTGCACTCAGTTGGCTGTTCGTCTCGAAACCCGTTGATTATTGAACACGTGGGGATCCTGGTGCCCTTGGCAATCATACGGGCTGATTCCATTGTGCATGCATACGTGCTGCCCTTCGAGCGTGCAGCGGTCGTTTGGGGCAGATCGATATTCGAGATTCGAGTATGATCATTATACCTGTTTTTCCATAAGGCAACGGGATTACACGTGATGCCACGGCGTAGATGTATTCGAGCGTACTCATCGAATTGCAATACGATCATTCTGCAATATGGCCGAGTGCTTTATTTGGCGCAAATGCCACCTATCTAATAATCACAATTTCTTTTTTTATTTATTACGCCATTTTATTATATACGTGATCTATGTAGATACAGCAGATAACACTAGAAAGTAGTCTGTCGCAAGTTTGTTGCGTAGGCAAAACTTTTTTTTCAACTATGCTTTTCTACAACGATGGCGCACAACATACCAGCAGGCTAATTTGACTATAGGGATACGTATTGACTTGCAGATTCTTCCTGTCGTTTGCAGACACGGACAGAAATGGTAAGGAAGTTTCTTTTTCTATGTAAGAACTATTATAATATATATATATACACAATGCAGTAATCGTATATACCAGTGGAGGTGGTCGAGAAGTGTTTCCAAAGGCCAAGTGTCTGAAGCAGTCCCTTAACGCTGCACTGGAACTTCTAGAGAAATTCAAAACATTAGTCTAGTTTATATTTAAGGCAAAAACAAGAAGAGAAAGATAAATATTAGAACAAGTATTCTGAATACAGCAGAAGTTACTTAAAATATTGTTGGTATTAGCTGCATCACTGAAAATCGGTCCTGTAACTGACGAAGCTCTGGTCCAATGCGTTAAAACTTCACATTCGTATCGTACAAATAATGTGAAGTAACAAACTGGTCTACATTTCCAGAGTTAGTTCTGTCCATAATTAGAAATACTTAGGAGAGGCCTTTGTTAAGAGTGTTCCATTGTACAGCTGTATAGGCTAAACGGTGCTGCCTTAAATAAATATATATATATATATATATATATATTTTTTTTTTGTATTTTGAACGCTGTTCGCGCAGTCGGTGTCGCCTGTGGCCAGCTTCAAGGATGAATCATTGAAACATGGAAAATTCGAGGACTTAATTCGAAATGACCGACGCGTTCCGCTCATGATGCGAAACGGACAACGTATCACCGGGCCCCCAACAAATTGGCAAGGACCATTACCCAGTAAAGGATCAGAGGTAAAGATTTGGTCCGAAATTATTTGGTGTACTACTCAATTTATTCGTATCGTTATGGTTTGACGTTTTTCTAATCTATGGCTCTGTCCTTGACCAACAGGTGTTCATAGGAAAACTGCCTCTCGACGTTACTGAAATTGAATTGTTGCAATTTTTGGAAAAGGTAATAATATATTAACTTATATTTTCATAGACTTGCAAAATCGGCGAGGTGGAACAAAGAATTATTTGCCGGAAGAACAGAAGAAATAATGCGACTAGAAATAGGCAGTTACTAACCAAAAGGTATAATTTCCCCGGGTCACTGTAGCCAATGGCATCCGGGCGACAATACCTTTCGAGCTTTTTTTTGTTTTTTTCTAAAAAAAGGCATCAGTTGTAAATTTCCGGGAGATGTATTCGATTCGCGCAATTTCAATCAACGGCATTATGCAATCACCTCTCAGGAGATGTACCTCAGTTCGAACTTTCAGTGGAGTGACTACTTCAATAGCCAGAGTAACCGTCTCTCAGGAGATGTACCTCAGTTCGAACTTTCAGTGGAGTGACTACTTCAATAGCCAGAGTAACCGTAGTCTGTCTTTAACAGTTGTAATGATTTCTCCTCCAATGCCTAAGGTTGGTACAGTATATCAGTTTCGTCTCATGATCGACTCTCGAGGACATAACAAAGGATTTGGGTTTGTCACCTACGCCGACCCGGCCACCGCCCAACGAGCCGTTAAGGAATTGGACCAGTCATATCTACGAGAACATAAGTACATATTTTGATGCTACGTGTTAGATAGTACAAACATATAAGAAACAGATTATTAGTTATACTTCCACAAGCGTATCATCAGTATTCACGGGCTAGTGTACTTCGGTATTTTTCGGTAAAATATTATAAAAGCGTTCGAATGTCCATTTTGGAAAAATTCATCTCAAGAAGTTGCCAAAACGTCGTTTCAGGTGAAGTGTGATAGGCAGAAATAGATTAATAGAAATTGTATCTAGGATTTAGCCATTTTAGCACATAGCATATAATAAGAAGACCCTACTATCCGCGCAGTTGGCGATACGGTGGTGGCAATATATGCATACTGCAGTGGCACAATTGAGCCTTTATAACTGCGATTTTTTTAGCTAATATATCATTGTCTATCGTTCGACGTAGGTTACCACTTATCACTATCAAAATCAACGTTTTGCCAGTCGAAATAACTGAAATTTAGTTTTATGTTTTTTTAATAATTTTAGAAATGAATTTTAGTAAAAGCCTCGCTCCATCTAGTAGAATCTCTGAAAATAGATTGCCCAGAAAACGAAGAAGGACGTCTGCATCTGAGGTGCAAGGATTTGTTTAGAACAGGGGCTACCAATTTAAACAAGACTGCACTGTCGTCCTCGAACTTATCTTCACAATGCCTTCCTGAGATTTCCTTAGACTAGCCGAAACATACGTTAAAGAAAAATGGATTCGGATTGCGTCGGAAGATTCGTTTCTGCTATTATCTACCCTATAATATTTTTATTTGGGTACAGTACAATTTTAGTTAGTACGTTAGTTCAAGCTTAGTAAATCAATATACACAAGAGGCAGTAAAACGTGCATCTGTTACCGTTGTATACACTTACGCTTTCATCGTAAACTGCTTATTTTAAAAGGCTGGTTTTAGTTCACAGTTGAATTAGGCGAAGCTCCCATCCCCTTCTGACGATTGCTTTCTAGGCTAATTTTAGTTTTTAGAACAGTTACTTTTTTGATACATAATAAAGAAAAAAACAACCTTTTTTCTATTGTCCATTGACTCTTACTTTAATCACTTCGATTTTACCGATAATTTTTCCCTGGTCTAATATGAGTGGCGTCGTCTTCGAAAGAGCTATTATCAATGAAATTTCCATGTTGTTTATGTTATGTTTCCAGTACACCAATGTGCTATAGCCTGAACCATTGCTAGCCGCAACGACGCAGCTATTTCTAAAGGGCTTTCAGATAAACAATGGCAGCTATCATTGACTATACCGAAAAACCCTTCAGTGATAGCTGCTATTGTTTAACATTTGAAAAAATGTGATTTGACCAATAAAAGGCAGAGTATGTCGAAGCGCTTTAAGACGAGAGATGAAATCGTTGAGATATTTTTAGGGCCTTAATGATATCGAGAGTATCTCAGCATAGTAGGACTAAGACCTTCCCTCGAAGCTTTCGTAGGTCTTTTGGAGACTATAGTTTCAGCTGTGTATTATTATATTATTACATAAACATGTGTGTGTATAGAATTTACTTTTTACTTTAAAAACGTTCTAAAGCTAGTTTACTTTAAAGTACGCAGTTTTTTTCCTTTGTTTATCGTCGTTCCAGGCGGATCGCGGTCGTTTTATCTATTGATAACCGAAGACTTTTCTTTGGCGGACTGCCACCATTGGCAAGTGCCGAGGATATACTCAATGAGGTGGGTCCCGATGCGACTGAAGTCTAGATTATGCGTCACATTTCTTGATGTGTGCGTGTGTATAAACGAAGACTTTTTCTCTATTGTCATCATCATCCGGTGGACTGAATAAACGTCAATGTATAAACAATTGACTCACAAATGAAATATATTTTGTCACCTTTCATAAATCCTGAGATAATCGTTTATATCATACGTTCATATACAACAGCATAATGCATATAAATATATATATATATATATATGTATGCATTATACTCTTGTATATAAACGATTTCTTAATATCTCAGCAATTTTGCAGCATCATTGTATTAAAGCGGCGCGACAAAACGAGGAAGAACGGGTATGCTTGAAGATCTCGCGTGGTCACCCTTGTTCCCTTCGAGCTGAATGTTCACTAGCCCATTTATGTGTAACCGCGCATAAATAGTACGAATTTTATTTTTGCCTGTGTGTCCGAATCTGATTGAAATTGAAACGACTGATCAACAGCTCGTTACAGAGAATACGTCTATCATCTCTTCTAGTTGATCAGCTGAGTTTAGTAAGATCATACACACTAATAACAATGTATTTACCCTCAGGTGACGGTTCGAGTGAAGAACGTAACCAATGTGATACTTTATTCGTGCGCAAATGACCGGGCCAGAAACCGTGGTTTTGCATTTGTAGAATTTACAGATCATATGTAAGTTTTATATCTTCATTGATCATTTCAGTATTGTTTACGAAGGATTCAGACGGGAGAAGAAAAGTTATTGGAAACAGGTACTCATTGTTATGATTGCTTGTATGCTTTCGGTCCGTTGTTAACATGGTCCAACAGGTCGGCAGCAATTGCTCGTAAGGAACTACAGCAAGAAGAAAAAAGCCGGATGTTTATGGATATGAATGAGCATGGACATAAGATACAGGTAAAACAAGCTATATATATAGATGGAAAGGATAGATAATTGAGTTGCAAGAATTTTACGTTTGAGCATAAGTTGAAACAGGTAGGTATATCAGATGTTCTTTGATCGAAAACAGGACTTACTGGCAGCACGCAGTAGAAAATTTCACGTAGTAAGATCATTTAGGCGGAGATCCTCCGAGGGGAGTTTCTAGGAGTGCTAGCTGGCGAATATTTAACCTGTGTTTTAAGGTTTCGGGTCGATCTACGCTTAGAACTATTTCGATTAGGTTTAAAAGGCTCAATGAAAGATGAGTGTTCCCATTATTTTATTCAGAAGATCATTTGAGATCAGCCTATTCTGCGAAAAGGCCCGAAAGCCGTCATCTAGTTTACAGTACATTTCGTTTCTGATTTCTCATTTGTCCTTTGTGTGTCTGCTCACCTAGTCATTGAGTCTTACCCTTCAAGGCTTCCACCTATATAAGAAAATGCCAAGTAAGAAGGTTTCATTCGTTAGAAAAAATCACGAAAAATCAAACAAAACAATAAATAAATAAATAAATACTTAGCTTTTGTTCCGTAGTCAATCAATGGCGGACCAATTCGTTGATCAATCGATGTATTGATCCAGCCTCATCCGCATTAATTCGTGCAATAGTATGAATGTAGCTTCGTAAAAATCAACCTATTTTCTGTTTCTGCTTGTTATTTCACAAAGTATAGGAGTAGGTGCACGGGGTAATTGCCATGCTTTCAATCTAAGTTACTTATAAATGCATAATAGTTATGGTATTGTCGTAACCTACTAGATAACGTTTAGCGATTTTCGTACAGGTGGACTGGGCTGTTCCGGAACCACAAGTGGACGCCGAGCAAATGGCGAACGTTAGTATTCATTGGGAAATTTAGAAAAAAAAAAAAGACAAATAAATGCATCTTTACCACCCAATGTTTAATAGAGGCAGTTATCTTGTTGACATAAGATAATGGAATTCAATTGAGGTGGCCTTATTCGTATATTCGGCATAAGGGCATAAGGTTAACAAAAAATAGATAGCCTTATAATATCGATAGCTGCAACGGTTGGACTCCGAGGTTACCTTGTTGATCTATGCAAAAATCACAAAATTTAAGAAGCCTATGGCTATTTCCAACTATAAGTTACTGATTTAAGCCTAGCCCGGTTAATAAATAGTACCCAACATACGTTATAAATACACAGAGTAATCGATAATCGCAGATGTATTTTGTGATCTATTATAAGCGAATTTTTACGAAGATACTTTATTTGAAAATAATTTTCTAACGAAGTAACGAAGTAGCAGACGATTCCATTCCGCCAATTTTCTAAAAGCGCTATTTTGTGATAGGTAAAATCAAGGCGAGCACAAACGGGGAATTGCTTCTCAATGATATATTGTCTGAGCTGGCTGTGAACTGTGAATCTGAACGATTGATTCGTCTGATGCACGAATGTATTTAGGTAACGAATTTGTTTGTTCGCAATGTATCCGTCAACGTCTCCGAGCATCAGCTATTGAAGCTTTTCTCCCTCGACGAAACTGTGGAAGTCACTCGCGTACGACGCCCGTCTAACTATGCCTTCATCCACTTCGCCCGACGAGAGGACGCCGAATGTGCCATGAAAAAGTTTGTCGTATACATCTTTCCATGGCGAAGCAACACATAGTTGCTTTTTGCTCGTTATTTTCTTTACTTCTCTAGGTTCTGTGCTTGAACAGAGAAATGACGAAGCGGCATGAACGCATCTAGGAATATTCGTCGAAATTATTTAGCCAAGTACTTGAGAATAAGATTCGAAACTTTCACCAATGGACAAAGCATGTATATAGGCATATAGGATTTTTTTTTTAAAAACAATACTACAACATAACGAGTTAATCATGGATCATTTAATTGTATGCTCATCCTGTCATGCTCGTGGCCGTCAGACTTGACGGCTTCAAATTGGACGGATTGAATCTCGAAGTGGAATGGGCTAAGCCGCCGCCTAAAAAAGATCGCTATAATTACGAAAGCGAAAATCGGTATGTTGAGAGACGGTATAACGGATAAGCTCTATATTTAACCGACCGTTCATTATATACATATGGCAACTAGTAAAAGTAACTGAAGAATAGCCATCTCCAATAAGCCGTGCTAGTGTGATCGATAAGCGACCCTGCGTTGATTGGAGGCGTTTCCATTAGCTCGGAACGGATATAGTACGTATGTAAGAACAGAACTTCCGTTCCTGAAGTTTCGTCTGAGTGAATTAATCATCACAAGTCAGAACTAGAAAAGTGAGAAACGACAGAATCAATTGTAAAGACAATAGATATACATAGATTCGATTGCAAATTTCAGGTACCATGGCCAACCTCATAGGACGCTAGGCCGTAAAGGCAAGTCGCACACGTTGCTTCCGAGGTTTGTAGATATGCCAACCACATTGGCGTAGTGGTCAATGTTGTCCATGTATACTTTGTGCCGTGTATTATACTTTCAAAGAGAAGTTTCGACAACCGCTAGTCCGTTTGGATAACTGGCATTGAAAATTGTGGCATAAAAAAAGTGACATTGGATGTTCTCGTAACGTTTATCACGAAAACGCTTTCATTTAAAACCTTACGTCAGTCATTTTAACTCATATATGTATTTCAATAAACTAAGTCCAGCACGCCGAAGGATTAGGTCAGCCTTATTAACGCAAGTAGGATTTTCTGTTCCACCTTCAAGACAAAAAATACGTCATCCAGTAGCAGACCAGCCGATGGCATACCCTGGGCAGGCCCTTTTACCGGCTTCACCAACGTACGTTCTGCCAGCGCCGATCGCGTCAAAACCTGATCATATGAAAGAGGTAATCGGGCAGGAAGCTTTGTCCTAACAGTATAGCATTGTCGATGCCATCATCAATTGCTAGGTTCATAGAATCGATTGCTGGTTTAATTACGACTGTATACTATAATATGTAGGAATTTTATAGGATCGGATCACTATCAATATACTGCGATATTCGATAGAGGCATCACATACGTGTTCGTGACTGTAAGAACATCTACGAGTAAATGAATAAATTATATAGTTGTTATTAAGATTTTCATGGCAATTAGCTAGTTGTACGAGAATCCATCAACTTTGTACGTGCGACAGGTAGATGCTTTGGCCCTTCAATTATTCGGCTGCACGCCGAAGTACGAAACGTTAACGTGTCCCATGGAAGACGGACGTAAACAATATTATCCTTGTGTAATCCTTGCTGGACAAAGAGAGGTATCTATACCTAACAAATATATATTCTACTACCAATGGATAAAATCTAATTAATCGTTATGTATATATATTTTTCTTTGCCGTCTGAACTAAGCATCTAGGACTTTGTGCGAATACTGACTTTTCTTGCAATGTCTCTTTCTAATAAGGTTGATGACAATCGTCTGGCTATAAATTTCTTTATTGATCATTCTCACTGTAATTATCACCAGGTGGTAAACGTCGTGTACGGTGATCGTGAGTCAGCCTTGGATGCCGCGGCCGCGCATTGCCTTGCCAGATTACAAGCGACATTTCAGGTAAAATGTATAGCAGTTTTGCTTCTGCTGTTTAACAGGGGCAAAACGTAACATTGCAATTATAAAATGTTGACCTTTTTCTTTTGTATCGAAAATTAGTATAGGTATCAAAATGCAGATGGTTCAGGTGGCGAGTTGGACTATCCAAAAGGCGTAACCAATACAAATCGAACACTTCAGTGTTCGATTTGTATTGGTTACACGAACGAATCGTAAAATAAAACAGTATATGACCCATTTAATATGAAAGATTTTGTGCAAGTAGACTTAAGTTCACTTTGGCTGAGATCGAGGAAACTAGGTTTGCTATAAAAAAAAAAAAAAAAAAAATTTCAAGTTGAATCTCGCCCTTGCTGTTTCTACAATGACAGTCTATTTTAGAAGTGACTATTTTTTAATGTAACAACATATTGGCCCCGGTGAAACGTAACGTGACAGCTGAATTTGAAAAGCTTTCCCTAGTTTTAGGAATATTAGCTATTTCGCTGATCGCATCCCTAAATCGCGGGTACTAAATTCGATAGGCTTAAACATGTCCATTCCATTTATCCACAGGTATCCAACATGACCCGAGTATCACTTGCTGCTCGTCCTCTTGATGGCCTCGCTCTAACTGGCGTCCAAGCTTCCTTACAGGTCAGCTTACTTGAATTTCTTTTTTCTATTTATGATCACCTTTTCTGCGGCCCACTTAGGAGAACCAGCACCTTATGAACCTTATACGTATCGCTGTGGACACAAAAAAATGTCTCAACAAAAAAGAGTATGGTAATGATTAAAAAATGTTTTTCCTTTTGTACGTCCACCAAACTTTGAGAATTCCTACGCATTGGCATCACTACAGGGGGCCTCGGATACGACTATAGCGGTAACTCTATGAGAAAGTCAGTGCAGAGACCAAAATGCGTTGTCTGCATGCTCATGCAAGCCAAGCATAAATAAGACTATTACTATTCTAGCCAAAAATATACCTCCATACGATCGTATTTCACAAACAAACTATAGCATCAAGCTAAAAATTATACTTACTTGTCAGGCTATTCATCTCAATGACGGTGCCATTCATACTCCAATGATGGGTTTTGTTCCGCCCGACCACGTGCCCGTCCGTCTTGCGCAACTCCAGGCGATTCCCAGGTTTTTTTCGGGCATGCCGTGTCCTATCATAGGTGGACCTAGCTATCATCATTATAATACGATGGGCTAGAAGATGCTGCCGACCAGAACATTCAAGCCGATCAGGAAAGCGAACCGTAAAACCTGCAGCCAAGCTCAATTATTGGGGTGGTTTAGGCCGGCTGGGAAGTTATGATGAGTTTACCATCAATGCAGATCTTATATGAGGTATAGTAACACGCATTCAGTGTCGTTATTGCTCGCAAAAGGCTTCACTTCAATGAAATCCCAAACTGAAGACCAGAGTAGTACTTAAAATTGCTAAATAGTATTGTGTGATGTGAAGATGAGCTTGCACAAACGTATGGGTCCACATCCTGAACATAAATGATAGGTGACGCTCTAAGTCTCAGATGTCGATCGTATTAGGTATCCATGAAGTACGATTATATATATACAGAACGGCTAACATATTTTTTAGCTGGTAGGAAAAATAGAATATCTTCAAATTGATAAGCGCCATCATGCAGATATGTGTACCATATCGACCACATCTGACATGTATTTGTTTGTATAATAGTTATCTTAAACGGTATGTCTCGTGAGGCTGCTGCCTACAAAATTCTAAATATCGATGCTACAAAACTGACCAAAAACTTCAACAACAATGTATCACGTCTTATCGTTGTACGATTGTGGGATTTCGGTTTTTGTCGAACGCTCACCTCTCCATACACGTGCTATATCGATAGAAGATACACAGAATAGTTTCGAAAAGGATAAGATACCTATTATTGATCATTTGTTAATTATTCAGTCATTTTCGCATACTATGGATTGGGTAGGCATCTACCTGAAAGCAGAAAACTGCCGTACAGTTCTGTGACTTTATTTGGTAGACTACGGTGAACATTGCTAATGGTTAGTGAGAGTCTTACACGAAAGAAAAAGCTATCCATCACGTTACAAAATACGCTTAGGTTTAAAATGGCCTAATTGATCAGTCTCGCAGCCTAACCCCTATACTCCACATTTTGAGTGTAGAGTTATAGAAGAAATTCAGCTGTCCTAGTAACCGTTACTTTAGAAGCGCCTACTTTTCATTTAGTCGACGAATCACATCGGAAATCATCTCTGGACCAAGAATTATAGTCATCTAACAATCGGTAAATATTTCAAGTGTTTGTATTTGTTTGTACCATTGATTTGTGTCGAGGTTCATATGGAGATGTGGGGAGTCCGGGAACGTTTCCAGCTGAAATTTCAACCCTCTGTAAATACTGAGTAAAAGTTAACGACGTTAAAAAAATGCTGAATTTTCTTCTATTATACAAATAGCAGGAGTGTTCAAATTCACCTCTCCCATGTCAATGATGTAGTATGATAGTTAGCACGAAGTTTCGTATTTGTTAACAATAACGTCGATAGACTTAGGCCTATGTGACCGCTCGGTCAATTATTTCGCTCCTGCCTAATGGCTACAGAAAAAAAAAGTATTGAGATGGTTTCGGGCAGATCTGCTTGATCCCCAGCCTAGAAACTATGCGATATTCTTCTAAGTAAGGTCATCACTAAATGTTTGCCCATAAGCCTTCTAGCTATTCAGGACGCTTAATCTTGAATGAGCTTCGGTGATCTACAACCATCTAATCAAATGTCTTAAACCCACCGTAATCTAAAGTTTTTACTAGTATTTTACAATATATAGGCTTTCTTTCAATGAATACACGTTCACCTAAGGTAAAATAGTGTTTTTTTTTTTAACCACACTTGAACTAAATAAGGTATTATAATTATTTGATCAATAAAAGAACTTTTATGATGATAAAAGTTCTTAAACTATTAGATAATAGTCTGGTTAGCAAGATACAGATTGGGAGTATCAAAAATCATTTATAAAACACTCTTACCTCAACGATGCCCAGCTTCGTACATAATCTGTTATTCTGGTTTTGCCGTGACGGTAAAACAATTTGAATTTCTCTTGTCCGTATCAATGGCAATCTAGTGTCACATGTAGCCTCTACTAATGTATGGTATGATAATAGATATTTAGGAACTACTATATACAGTAGAGCCATGCAATGATAGGCAGGCCCGTCAATGATATGATATAATGAAAAATGTCTTCACATATCATTTTCTCACTTTGACATTGCTTATTAGCTTATGTTCTGTACGCCATTGTATGCTGTTACCATCACAGACGGCTCTTAATCAGCGAGAGAAAACTCTAATGCTACTATTGTTATTGTTATCATTAGTGCTATCATTAGAAAGACGTAAAATGAAGATAAATAAAATAAGCTTAACGAAATACATACGATTCACTGAGCACTGGCGTCTAGAATGCTTGAAAAGAAGATGGACTTTTTCACACTGGCAGCTAAACCTTCTCCGTGCATATGTATGTGACTGCGTGCATGTTCAAAAAGGCTAATGTAAACGATCATCAGCAAATTATCAATGATTAAACAATGCTCATAGAAACAGTACGTAGAAGGCTCGTCAACAGCTACGGATTCCTCAAAAGAGTCCTTTCGACACTACAGTTTACCTAACAACAATCAATTGAAGGAAAGTCGGGATGGGCAAAAGATCGGGGTTTAGGTAAAAAAAATTGCGTAATTTTCTTTGTTCGCTGAATAGCTCCAGTACATGTGTCTTAGCAAAAAACTTTTTTTTTTTTTAAGTTTCACTTGGAACAAAAATCTAGACTTAGAATAATCTAGATCCAAATAAAGATTCGAATCACATACATATACATCCACACGTACATACACATACAATTAACTGTTGCGCGGGGGATAATCGAAAACAATGAACCTTTTTTATGAAATTTTTATACAAATCATACTTTATCTATAGTGGAAATATAAGATGAACCGTCAAAAATGTTTGTTGTTTTAAAGGTATTTAGAAAATGAAAATTAGCCCATGAAAGCTATTTAAACAATATAAGTTTTCCCTATTTTGTACGATTTCCTTTTAATAAACGAAACAAAAAACAACAACCATATGTACAGAATAAAGGATTCGAGAAGCATGAAAAGGATCGTGTTTTTTTTGTTATCTCTGTTTAGGCAGTGACACCCGCCATTGGGATTAATCTATAGTAATTTTCCGCTCATTAAAAAATCTCGAAGATAAAAAAGCTGTTGAGCGGGCATAATAGCGTTCATAGCCTATATGATTGATGCTCAATCTGGATTAAAATCTTGCTGGAACTTCGGATAAAATTGCACTGATTCTGGAGTAAGCACGACTACTGTTTTACTTAGACTAGTACCAAATTGTCCAAAAATTCTTTCCAATTAAATCTAGCAAATTTTCATGGAGAAAAATACCTCCATTCGACATCGTGCAACATGCAGGATTTTTCAGAAATTGCGCACCGAACTACCTTGCAGATAGATTTGCCGGCCACCACTGATAAGTACGATCAGGCTCCGCTTATGATGCTACGCATATTCGTCCAGTGCCAGACACATTACTTGAGTTGGGCAGCTGTTATGCAATCAATAGGTGTGGCAGGCCCATCAGATTATATCGATGATGAAGAAACCCAAGCGTCAGACAATCTGTTTACTGTGAGTTGTTCGCTTTCGTGATGATGGAGTGATAGCCTGTTTGTCTCTTAAACCTAAGGACATGTTCGAAGTCGGGCCTAGGTACACCTAATTTCGTGCTAGAAGCCAGCCGTCTAACGCAATGCTTAATGGCTGCACCAGGAGTGGGACATTTTCTTCTGCTTCTTGAACCCCTTTTTACTCCAGAATATGTCTATAATGATAAAAAAATGAAGACATTTCCTCGATGTATGCTTGCTTCCCAAGAGATCGCATCCCGAGCTATGATAGTGGACAACCGCAACAGCAGCTGCCCCGAAATCTGGGTTACAGGCGGGGTGGCGCCACAGAGGTTCCTTATAAATATAAATATACTTTCGTTTATCAGAAGCTGCAGCGTGGTCGATTTCTATTTGGGTTCGACGGCGACTTTGCTGATTAGTGATAATGGCACCCACCATGCGATATCACAGGAATTTACCATTACTACTGACGCTATAGTGCCGATGTATTGATGCAAACACTAACGGAAATGGCGGCGATTGGAAATTGTAAAAACACGGTAGACACAGTGTAACAGCGCAAACGGCACTTTCCCGCATCTACCTAGTGTAATTATAGGGTTTATCACTATTAGGTCTATTCAATGCTGATGAAAATGTCTTGTCAATTTAAGGGGATCAAGGTTTAGTTAGGTGTTAAACACGTATTACGTGTTTCGCTCAGCTTCTACAAGAGTTGGTACTCTTTCTCCAAATTTGCAGAGTCCGAGCAGCAAAACTAATTATCCAATTCAATATACGTTGACAAGTAGCAAAGTGTAGTGCCGTTAAGTTTCTAGGCGAAATATATAATAGCAGCGGAGCATACAAAAGTTACGGATTCGATTTGTCCTCATTCTGAGTACGTACAGGCTATTTCGCGTTTCTAAAAACCGTCGTTTAAAGGGTCTTAGGATCCATCTCTTTCTCAAAACTCAAAAAAAAGAGTCCTACTTCTATAGATGTACATATCTACAATATAAGCGATCTAATTAGTTTAACAGTATGTATTAGGAATTTTAACTAAAGCCTTAAGTTGCAACAATTCTGGAGTCTTTCAAATTGTCAGAACTACTAACGCAGTAAGAATAAAACAAATGTCGGACATAAGAGAAAATTTTAAATACTCTTTTAAATAATGTTAATTTCTGTCAAATATAAAAATAGCCATTCAAAAACTATATTTATATATAAATAGAAACTCTTTTCGTCAATAAAATATAGTTCAAAAGGTCTGTGAGCATTCTGCCTATAGGTCATCATTCACATCCCATTAGGCGAGAAGCCCAGCTTAAGTGCTACACCAACATTAAACAATTGTACTCGAAGATATGAAGCTTAATTCTTTCTGTGGAGTTTCTGGTGTATTGTAGCTCCTAAGTTCTGCAGCCCAACATCCCCCAGTGTCGCCAAAAAGTTTTTTAGTGCGCCTTGACTAGCATTTTGTTCTTCACCCGGCTTTTTTGTTTAGATACTACAGCTTATTCAACGATGCTATTGAATAGACACTAGCAAAACACAAGGTGAAAAGCACCGTTGATTTCTGATGCTTTCTGTGTCGATGGACGCGGTCTGCTATGACTGTGCCCGGTGCAACGATAGTTGGAAGGAACAATAGCAATGGGAATATGCAGAAGCGATTGCTTTTTGTCACTTGTGGACATTTATCTCACTTTGAATCAACAAAGCAATGAATCTATCTGGGGAGCTGGACAATATAGCGCAAACTACTTCAGCCCCCAATACGAATAGCAACAATAACGCAAATTAACTGAAAGTTCAGCAGCTGATAGTAAACTAATTAATCGACTTGCTATGGCCTTTCCACTTTTAGCAGGCGAAATTTATTTATGTTGACGCCCATGGAATAACACGATTCGTGCAATAAAATCAGACATCAGAACACGATCTGGCCGTTGAACTCACCTACGTTAATAACAGGCAGGTTATGCTTAAGCTGGGTCGTTATTCACGCTTGGCAATGTTTCTACCTCGAAGGGAAATCATTTGTGGCGTTGTGTGACCACATTGAGGACTTGGACAAATAGTCCCGTTAGCTATTTTTTTTTGGGGGCTGATTCTCGTCTTGGGGGGTCAACGCAACTTCGTACTCGGAAATCTCTTTGGACGAATTACGACGAAAGCTGCGGGGTGCGCAAACAGGAAGGTCATAGTTAGGCTGTAAAGTTCATAGGGGGCGGGGGGCAATGTTAAATTACGCTCCGCTGTTCAGATCTAGTTAAGTGATCCCTATTATCTAGGCGAAAAGGCAGTGTCGTTCACAGAAAGTCAGGGCTTGTCTGGAGCTGAGTGAAAATAACAAAGATAATATATTTTTACCCAATTTTCGTCAATTAGACACAGCGGCAATCGTAACAAAACCCAGCTCACACAAGTATATGCTGTAGTAGGCTAATCTACGTGTTGCGTTAATCCTTTCGTACCGTATTTAGGCACAAACTTAAATAGAGTATCAAAAGCAAACGGCTAATCGTCAATTTAACCAGCGACTTTTATGTTCGGTGACTTTGTCAGTAACTTCTACTGCGAGCGTATCGTAGAAGGAAGTCGAGCCTGAAACTGTATGACATAGCATAACGTTCGAAAAAGGGGCTTCAACTTCCAATGAACTTTTTACCTAAAACTACAGTCCATTTTAAACGGATATATTAGAGATTTTATTTTAAACCATGAAGCAACATATGTTTCTTGATAGCTATCTTCAAAAAAATCTTTCACAGCCCAGACTGTCGGGCATTTTTTCCACGATAGATCTCGGTACCGCTGTGACCTTTTCAGGGGATTGAGTTTGAAACGATGAATAATCAAGCGCAAGAAGTCATCAAGCGGGTGAACGGATACTGCACCCATCATTTGTCCCATTTTCCGGGTTTTCAGCAGAGACTCAAACTGCGTTTGCGCGCAGATTCGGACCAAAATATCTGTTTCTTTGGTTAATCTGTAAACACCCCTGGTACCTTATCGTACTGAGCGCTTTCAACATCCACGAAGCTCTACTGAATCATATTTAAAATATACGCAGTTCAGCAAATAGAATAAATGATATCAGGTCGACGATGTGTGAACTTGTTAAAATAAGTGTTAGAATAGAACCATTCTCGGAGGGCTGCATGAGAACAGTTCGGTGTTTTACAAAGAGACAGCTATAAACTTCAAGGCAAAGCCATTGTCGTTAAATGCTGTCGTTACGATCCGGCCAAAATGACGTTATCGCTCTTTATCTTTCTCTACTGAAGATGAACGACATACATCGCCCGACTGTGGGTTCCATTCCCCAGCGGATAATAGCTTCAGAAGCTAGTTAAATTAAGCGCCTCGTATTTTCGACAATAGGACAAGTTGTATCGGACCGTTTCTGGCTTCCCGAACAAGTATTGGGGTGGCAGTGCTATAGTGCCCGCAGATGAAGAGTTAGCAATGCATGTAAATCCGCTAAACGGGAGTAGCAATTATATGCACCACACTGAACTTCACGATCGTCACATCACGAGCCTCAGGGCCAAAGGTAGGACTAAAACCGGTTTTGTGGCAACGGTACCAGCAAGATTTCTGGAACAGTCACGGGACAAGCGTACTGACGACGAATGACTGTCCACAGTATATCAGTCTGGTTCAACAAGTTAATTGCACCGGGAAAATTCTTCGGGATAATTGATATATTCGCCTTAAACAACACAATACTCAAGCGGGCAGTTAATATCATTAGGAACGTAGCAGCTAGATTAGTGACGATTTGAGGGTTCCATGAGAGCGTGCGGTAGTAACGTGCTTGCTCATTAAGCTTACACATAGCTAAATAGCTAGGCGCAGAACGCTGCTTGTTTTGTGCGCAGAGGACGAGGCGACTTCAAGACAAGCCTCTGAAGTAATGCCTAGCTAGGGCAGTATCATCAGAGTCGAAATATTTCGAGCAACGATTCAGAACCAATCAAGCAGTGTTTGGTAAGCGATCCGACGCACTTAATTGCAGGTCGGACATCGAGCAGTCAGACTTGTTCTAACTAATTCAGCTCAGCGTAAAAAGGCTAGCAGGATCGAACTAACTGCTTGCATTGATTTCTATATATACATACTTTCCGAAATCTTTCTAGATTAATTTATGGAGCTATTTTTTGAAAAATCATAATTGTACTTTTTCTCTGTAACATTTCGTTCTTATGTATTTTCGAAGTGTTATATTAATAACAATGTTTCTTTGAAATGAAAAAAAAAAAACGTATGCCACGCATTGCATAGAGCACGCATTGTTCACATATGTAGAACGTGGTGCTCGACAGAGCTTTTATGCTAAGACACAGAGTTGTACTCATAAAGAAACATGGTAACACAACATGTTCATTAAACCCATTCAGCACACATCCATTTCCCACTCGACAAACAATCATCTGAGGTCGTCTAAAGTGTTTATGGTTATTTTGAAGCTTACCACGATAGTTATCATACGCTAGTCAATGTCAACTTCGATGTTGTCTATTAATTTTTTAAGTTATTGGATCATGAAAACGGACGTAACCGAATTCCTTCAGTGTAATTTTATGATCAGAGTGTGGCATCAGCGACCTGTATTTGCAAATCTAGCACACGTGGGATATTGTACACATGAGTAACACGAATGTCATTTCTAGACCGTTTGACTGATATCTTTATGCTTAACAAATTCTGTCCATTTAGGCATCCTTGTACACGACTCCTCTATCCAGGAGTTATAGTGTGGGAGTGGCGGTCAACACTTTGTCTCGAGCTGGTAGAAAAGTGCACTAAAAGAAAAACAAAGAACCGTACTATCCACTATCATTTTTTGTTGTCCACAAGCGTCGGGTGATAAAGGTGAGAAACGTCGATACGCCGTAGAAATTTCACCGGACGCTTCACTCATAGGTTAGAAACCTGTACTTATTTTTTTCTAATTAATCATACATATACATATATTAGACACACGACCTTTAAGAGAAAAAAATATATAGATCTTCATAAGAAAGATCGCCAATTTAAAAAGATCATGCAGCTGCGTACAGAGTTTTGTGCTAATTTTTAAAATAAAATTGCAGCGGAGACTTGATAGTGCCAATAGTCTTATCCATTATTGATAAAGGCGCAAGATCTGTAAGTGCTTAACGGCTTTTTTGGCCATTTGAAAATTCTATGTTAACGACGGTTTCATTATTTCTTATACAACACAAACATCTACCACATGTATCTTACCTCATATGAACATAGAAAAAAAATCAACAAAAAAACACTCGTAAATTGTAGACAGTGGCGACCTTGACCGATGCTCCTGACTCTGGTCTGGATGTCTGTGCTTACGTTTACGTCAAAGGTTTCCATGTTTAGCATTCGTAGCAGGTACAATTATGGGACATTTATTTTTCCTTTGTCAGTTTGTTAATCAGTAATGGTTAAAAACTAACTAGGCCTAACGGCAGCTCAACAGAAATAGCAACCAGTTCTAAGAGTAAGCCAGAAACCCTTAATAAGCAACTGTCGTCTGTAAAACAGCGGTTATGACGAGATGTTGAAAGGCTCTTTTTCCCCGCTATATATAGTGTGAATCCAATTTGTATCAGTTGCATTTACTGTTAACATGTATTAACGATATGCAAACATACAAACGTTCGTTTTATTCTTTAACGACGAATAAGCAATGAATGACCTTACATTTTATAAATTGTTCCTTCATCTCCTTTGACTGCTAGACAAAAAATAATGATCACTGTTTACCAATGCTACTATTCAGGGGACGATGAAAAGCGCCCAGAATCGGGTAAGAAAGTGACATAGTAAATTAGGTAAACATCTACTCTTTGACGGAAATCTTCTGTGTCTTTTCACAATATTTTACAATGTATACGTAGGAGTAAACAAGCGAGGTAAACAGTCAGCTTCGGGGAATTATGTTTTGCGCGATTGATCAAAATCAACTCGTATGCTGTGCTAAACGTATTCGAACCAGTGATATCACTAGCAATCACTTCATATACTTTTTTTTTTCTAATTTATCGTTTGTTCTTTCAGGAGTATATATAAGTTCAAGCTATTTTTAGTAAAGATTAATTCTCTTCAAGCACTTTCCCTAGATCAACTCATTCCACTTTCATTCATTCATTCATTCCTCGCAATAATTAAAATCATTAAGTTATCACAATGGAAAATGTCGGCGAACGATAACTAATATGAAAACGTTTTGACTTGTTGAAAAAGCGCTTCTCAGATACTTTTTTGTATTGCAGAAATGCATTTTGATGGCGAACATTGAATTCAGCACTTCCGCTCATCATATAGATAGTTATCCTCGAATTTAAATTTGGCGCCGAAGATGCTGAATTCTACCCTTCCCTCTCCCCTCCGATAACTGTTGAGGCTGTGCTAAGGAAAGGATAAGTGTATGCGCAAGTTTCTGTCAACTGAATATCAATAACCAGGAAGAATTAATTAGGTGAGTAACTTTTGGTCAGGAACATTAGAATGATTACTATTATTATTATAATGAAACCAATCCGAAAAAAATGATACGTTATGTTACGAATAACATACGAAAGTAATGAAGCAGAGGAAAGATATCTGCAATTAAAGGGAACGAAGTAACATTTTAATTCTAAATTTGCTTCATAATTTTAGGACAAACGTGTGAGTGTTCTAATCTAGTAGAATTTTCACTCTAAGGTCGTTGACTTCTGCTAAAAATTGAGTACAGATCAGCCTTTGTTTCTTAGTTCTCAACGCTACATTTCCACGAATAGATATCACAGACCACAATGTTACTGAGGTCCAGAGAGCAAGGCATATATACACGTATCCTATGAACGCTAATTTAATTAAAATAAGCTGAAAAAGCGATTCGTTTTTACTGCATGGAAGTGGGATATTAGTTTCGAACTTGTAAGGCCCATTAATGCTTGTTCTGATCTAAGCAGTGATAGTTTACTCTCAGGGGCCGCTTTCATTTCACGTCAGCGTCGTATTTTTAAATCACTGCAGCTCGTGGGCAAGGAGTCACTAGGGCTGCTTAGACTTTTAATGAAAATACATGACGCACGAACTATTACTGTAGATATTTATAGACGTTTTCTTGTCCTCTCGAACAGTTCCGAAGCACTCTTCATTACGCAGACAAGTTAAACCAGTGGTTCCTGCCAAAGCTTTAATAGAATGGCGTGAGCCAGTTAAAGTGTGCTGCCAATAGTAGCAGTAGATATTCGGTACTTGCTAAACGTTGGATTGTTGGATTATTTAACACCTATATGAAAGCACGATTCTCAGCGCTGAATCGGTGACCGATAAATATCAACTCAGACGCTCGAGCCTCGTGCTAAGATTTTCAAGAGGCTCTGCCGTTTGACCGTGTGCGTGTGGTCAAGGCCTAATAGGACTCTAGGGAGAATTCACCTTCAAATCAAATATAGAAATTTATGCAGCCACCGCGCTATGTAGACACTCATTAGTAGACCCATTCGAACGCTGGTTCTTCAGTGAATCATCTGTTCAGTTACTCTATAGCTCAGAAGATCATACTATATTAAGATGCTAGCAAAAGCTTAGCGTGACATTCTCCTATCTTCTAATATACGTAATGTACTTCAGTTTCAATAGTCGATTGCTAATTTTGATCTTTAAGCGTTGCAAGTCAGTTCGATAGTCCATAGATAGGTATGTCTGAATTGGGTCTGCAAAAATTGCTTATCGACCCGTATTGGGTACCGCATTGTGTTTGTTTTTTTCGTAAAAGTGTGTTAATTTTTTTTTGTTTCCTGTTTATCCTCAAGGCCACGATCCCATATAGACTTTTATTGTCGAAAGCGATCAATGCCATAAGCGATCTGTGGAAAAATGACTTTTATGAGAGCTACTAGGTGTTTATTGAAGATGTGTAAGGGAGAACTTTCTGCATCATTTGATAACGTAGCAGTTGTACACTAAAATTCGTCTATAACATTTTCTGTTCGAACGAACCTAATGACGATGAATAAACATTCAGGACAAACACTACGACAAATCTATAAGATAGATAGCGCTTCTTAAATTCACTTGCTTAAGTAAGACAAGGCCCTGCCTAATCTGTTATGTACTTAGCACCACTAACCTGATATAAACTTGATACAGTACTGGAACGTTATGCTAGACTACTAGCTTCAATTCTGGAATTAAAAAAAAAAACGTTCCAGGCCTTACGAATACGTCCATCGATTTAATCGTTTCATATATACGTGCCCATATACACAAAATGCTCTGTGACGCTTTTACGATTATATATATATATACGTATTACGTTTAGAAAACGGTACTGGTACTCTCTTGTCCCTGCACGAGGCACATTGCACCCGCAATGGGAGACGTTTACAGTTATTGTTTCTTTTCCAGATGATAAAGATACACTAAAAAATGCGAAGTTTTAAGACTCACCGTCCCTTCATAAATGGCTGGGTCGGTACTCCACTGTTATGTACATTGAGCTTTTCGAACTTGTACCAACTTAAACGCCGACAAGCGTACATCTCTGAAAAGCAGACATGTTGAACGAATCAAAAGTAAAAGTAATAGTTACTAAGACAAATCTTCTACTTGTTCTGCTTCCCACTGATCCTTTTTATCAATTATAGCCAAAAACTATCTCTGATTTGTGCTGCTCAACGTATCATGACTAGCTGTCTAGCGGACACAAGTGGACCCACAGCGCTCTACACGTACGAACAGGTAGATACGCAATTCATGAATAGATATACAGACGGAGACGGGAAATGGCAGACAGACAAATACACCGCAAACGAAGGGGCGGATTCTTCCCGCTCCTTGACCTAACAACACGACCCCAATAGACACGAAGGTGTCTGCAACAGACGTCGTGTTTTTTCTGTTTGCTTCTTCATTTTCACCGCTTTTCATTGGGCCCCACGGCCGTTCTTGAGCTACCGTCGCCCTTTGACGCAGCTACTACTGCCAAACGCCACTAACATCATGTGACGCTGCTGATTCGCCTACTGCTGTTACAGGCAGTTGATTCGTATGTGCCGATTCTAGGCTGTATTATAGTACTGCTTGTTTGCCAACTACTTTCTTGTACATAATAGTCGACAGCGGCAACTGAACGAAGACAGCGGCACCGACAGGCCGAGAACAGTATACGGCCTACCATATAGCTAGTCCAGGATACTGACAGTTATAACCGGCATAAACCTACCATAGTCCGATACCGTATAAACTGCCGTACTGCAGAAGAAGATAAAATGCGCGAATTTTGAAGGACGTCTCGTTCGCAGAGGTGGAAAAGAAGATCTTGCGCTTATCTGTCTTGTTTTTGTCTCACTGCAGGGTGATTCTCTGCAAAACAACAATACGTGGTACACGAACCCGTAAAAATTACTGTTGAGCTAATCTACACATATATGCCTGAAAAAGAGATCAAGGATCTAGTGCATCTCGTCAGGTGGCAACCCCACATTTCAACACCGAAGCCCTGTCTGTCCCGTTTAACAACAGGCAACATCCCAATTGTTTTTCTATTTGTCCATCGTTGTATTGCCGCTGTACGGAAAACGGTTAGAAAAAAGGAAAGTTTAATGAACAAACGAGGAATGGGTCGACTAAGTTATTGGCGGTTCGTTTGCCCTTTAACTAATCTACCTCACTTTAGTCGCAGAGAAATAAAGGCAGAAGCTGGTGAAAATTTAATAATCGGCTCGGTTCAGACGGTTTCTGCTTCATGGGTCATAGATAAGAATAATGCTGACAGAATAGTGGTTCAGGTAGTGCGTGATCGTGCCCCGTTTATTTCATCTTTGTATTTTGCGGACTAAGTTTCCGTCTTTCCTGATCGCAGGAGAGCTCAGAACAAACCAGATATTCATATACCATGAGATTCGATATGGTCTGGTCGTCGATATCATTTGTACCCGATCTGATTGATGTTGACGGAAAATGATCAATTCCTCATCTTGGTACGCAGCAGTTTAAAGTAGCGAATATGTTCATTATATGTCTTACCTTGCCCATCTTGACTCACCGAGACAACATTTTCTTGCTGGCAAGGATTAGTAATAGATGTATACCGAATACGACCATCTTTCACCAGTTTCTTACATAATATAAAATGATGCAGAGGTACAAAATTCAGACATGTCTTGTCTAACTTATTCGGTAGAAGCATTTACCAATTTACGTTGTTCTTGCTAGGAGGTCAAATTCAACAGTAGCAGCATAAGTGCTACGGCAGCTGACGGCGGGAAACGTACGATTACAAGTTTCTGATTAGCCTGTGGAGGATATAAACACAGACACCGATCCGATGGTGATAATGTTTACCGAATTGCAAAAAAGAGAGATCTATAGCTCAGGACTCTCAGCGCTTTTGTAGATTATTATCTGCAGCAGCTTATTTATTAACTTGAGATTAATTTGGTCCACTTTGTGGATAGGTCTCGGTGCATGGCGCAAGCGGGACATGGTGTGTGCGGCTCAACCGGTGGCCCCGTAAGGCCATTTACCGCCTGTAGGGCGAACTTTGTTAGTCTACTGATTGACCCGTTAGCATCGCGTGGCGTGCGCTTCACATGCTATTCTAAATTGGCCTTCAAGACCGCTCAGGACCAAATGCGAATGTGTGTATACAGGCGATTGTTTTGTCCGCTTATCACTAAGCAATTACTTTATCTTGAATTGTACACAGTGACGCCAATGATGGTGATGCTATACCTTCACTGAGGATAAAATAGAGGAACCAATAGCGAAGAGAAGAGATTGCCGAGAATCAAGAAATAAATCGAACCGAAAGACAGATTTCAGCTAGTAACAAACACCTCTAGTAAAATTCATTAAACAAATTATTACTAAATTGTCAAAAAAAAATAGGGTATTTGCGTTTGAGTCAGACACAGGTCTATGTGCAATTTGTTCAAGTAGAATTAACAGAGGTACAGAATCTGTAAAATGTAAGGTCTTTTAACTGGCAACGATTTGGTCAGCATAACCGAGGGTATAGAAAGCATCATAGAACACAATGTTAGACATACTCGCTATGTTTTTATAGAGGTATAGATCAAACATGTTGATGCCCATTGACCAGTTACTAAGCTTACGAAGTGTGATCATCTGCAGATGAGCTTAGGTATTATGATGTGAATTGATCTTGTTGCGGACTTCATTAAAATACGCTTCATCTATTCAGGACATCCGCATTTTTGATGAAATCAAATGGAACAACATCAAACGCTTTCCTTGCGTATCGTTTATACAATCATACTGTACAAACGGACTGGCAGATTACCTCTTACCTTACGTACACATAAGAGGTTTGTTGATCGTGATTCGTAAAGAACCACGATACTTTTTTTGCCATCCAATAGAAAATGCATTATCTGCTTTGAACAGCCTCTCCTATGAAGTATTATGTTTCTCGTGATGAACGTCACTACATAACCTCACAAGAGTCGCAATAGAATGAAACTGATGAGCGCCAACGCGATTGTTTCAATTTTGGCACTAACGAACTTTTCTTATCCCTGCCTTTTGCGATCGGTACTGCCTATGACGCAATTTTACGGGAGGGCAACGTGACAACTCATAAAAATTTAGCTTTTCATCATCCTTGTGTATCCATGCGATTTTCTGTAGCCAACTACTTGGTTCGTCTCCCACGTTTTTATCCTCTTCTTTCTTCTGTTCCGTTCTGTTCGAAACAGCAAATAATGATCAGTAGAATTTTAAGGCTTTTCGCATTTTCATCACCATGTAACTTAAGGGCACTTATTCACCCGAAGATATCATAATGCTACTTCATTGCATATAGCTTACATAACTTACTATTCAACTTTTTTTCGTTATTAAGCATGGATTCTCTTGAACACTGCAAAACACTTCGCGATTCTTCTACTTAATGACGTTTATGTACTCATTCACCTCCCTTTTCTATGCCATAGTTTTTATATGAGTAGATTATGATACGCATATTACACAATTTATTTAAATTACTTTTTAATTTACTATAGTAATTTGCGAGATTTGTTTTTCGGCGCCCGATCCATGTAAGAATACATATTTGTAAGTTGGGCTTATAGATTACGGCATTTTACTTGGAAATACGGGCTAGTGTCCTTAATGATGTATATATCGTGTCTTCATCTAATTTTTCAGGTGTCTATATTTCCCCAGATAGGATGGCGCAATAATGAGGAGCAACTTCTACCAACGCTGAAGCATATCTTTATATATAAAGTTTCGTTTTGTTCTTAGTCCTTGGACAGCCCTTTCCTCTACATAAGTTTGAAGTCCCATATTCATGAGTAACTTTTCCGCTACATATAAGCACAGTTTTATTGACATACCTTGAACAACCGGCCAGCCTTATCTGATCACTTTACCTTGGACTGACCTTAATGTCTTCACTTGAAATCGATAAAGTTTAATCTACTTACCAACCACAAGCTACTGCGGATCTAACTCCAATATATCTTACTTTTTAGGCGTTGCGTATGAATAAAAACATTAATTTGATTGAAAACGATGATTTAAATACCTATATGTGCCCACTTTGGCCTTTTTGTACTAACAGGCACAGTGATGCGGCCTGCAGCCTGTCAGGGTCGAACCATGGGTTTGGTATGAATATTATAAGTCTCTGGTTATTGCTTAGAACGTTTTCACCTAAAATGGATAAACAAAGCCGAAAGAGGAGTGGAGTTTGATCTGTACTGAGGTTCTGTTGAAATCACTCAAGTATATCAGCGTTTGATGATGTCAGCTTTAGAATTATAAAAACGGCATCGTAAAGGAAAAAATGTTCAAGGCTGCGACGTCATTTGGTTTCGAAATAGAGACGAACTCCTATCTCATCTACCAGTAAGAACGCCTTATCGTAGTTTTGCTCTTCACACAAACTGTTGGCTGTAGCATAATCGTATAGCAATAATGTACGTTAAAAACGGAATACTGTTGACGCGGTGTTTGTCGAATACGTATATAATATTTGATAATCATAATAATAATAATAGTAATATTAATATATTTAGCCAAGTAAATATCAAATCAAACCCTAAATATAGTAGTGCCAACCAAATGAAATGGGTAATTTTAAACTTGAGATTTATTCGCGTAAGTGTCACATATATAGAGACGTATACTGCCGCGAATTGGCACTTTTCCCTACTTTTAGCCCTTCGAAATGAAACCTTTTCATAGACGGGGCATAGTCATTGAGTCAGCAGAAACGCTTCACTCGCATCATTGTTTCATCAAAGACAACAGAACCGCATTATTGTAGAGTTTATCCTTGTGCTATAGATTATGCACGGAGATACGCGATTTCGGTAGAGCTTGCTTTCGTCTGAGCATTTCTACATACTAGTTGCGATTCTGTCTCGAGCATGAATCGATGGCAAACAGGTTCCATCTTCCCCCTAAAACATAATGGTAACTTGTAGTGCAAAATGTTACTGTTGATGTGAACGACCACAAAAGATTTCGTGCATTCGATCCTCTTTTCAATAGTCCGGCACAAAGCGAACCGCAGAAAGCGTTAAACGCCAAGCTGAAAACCGCCCACCACCGTTCGTATTTTTTGGCCGATTTTCTGTGCCTTCTTTCATTAGGCCGTACGATGTGCACTTGTTTTTTGCCAATAAAATACGATTTGTGCTTCCCTCTGCTGCTATAGGGCGACTCTGAGCCCATGAAAGTAACTAGTATTTAAAAAAAGGTTTATAAATTGGATAAATGAAGAGACGCGAACTTCTCTAGGACGCTAATGATCATAAACGCAGTCGTGAGATTTTTTATATTTATTCACTGTAAGCACTGAGCTTAAAACAGCTGTTCGTGGATATTAACTAAATAATAGAATAATATAAAAACGACACGGTTTCGGTAGACGGTTTCTGGGGGAAAAATGCATATTGTGGGAATACACATCTGTGCGAGTTATGTATGTGGGCTATGCCACAGGCCTTCATCGTGGTGCGGCTATGTACAGATTATATTAATGCGTCACTGCTCGCAAAGGCACGGGGCCAAGGCACGTAGACGTAAGGTGGCATCCCCCTTGAAAAAGCCATTGGATCATTTGGGAGTTCAGTCATGGGGCAAATACTCCGAGCTATCATGCATATTATCTAAGTAACGGAACAGACGTTGCTTGCGAGTGACTGTAGACGTCTAGCGTCAACATCGTTGTGAAGTTCTAGTAAATCTCTCTTTACTGGAAACGTGGATTGAGAAAGCATACACGATGTGTGCGCGCACAGTCGCCAAGCGCGTAATACAAACTAAGGTTGATGATAATTGTGATACTTCTAATACAAGTCAGTTTAACATATCGCGTGCTCAAGTACTGCTAGCACTATTATGATCAATTCATAGCAATTTACATCGTTCATTTTCTATATGGTGTTGTAAATAAGTACAACGAAAAAAAAAGACAGGTTTCACCAGCCATTTATGCTCAATCCAACCAAATATTCTAAAGGACAAAGGAGAAATATAACGAACGTTTATAACTTGAAGAAATAACTACAGGAAGTGACCGCATTGAAGGTATCGGCCGAATCTGATCCAGGCACCTTAAGTTACTTCCGAGCGACTTTTGCGTGGACACCCGCCGTGTCACAGAAGCCTGGACGGCTACCTGTTCTACCAAAACAGAAGTTACGCTTCAACAATAACAACTATAGCTAGAAGCGAATAGAAATTACACCAGAAACGACCTCAAATAGTAACAATAATAAATAACAACAGTAATAATAATAAAAATATAGCTGTATACGTTTTCTACTGTAGTGACTACAGACGGTGCCGGTGTTATCTCCGCTAAATGCTGGTCGACGATGCTACTCGTTACGTTTATACATAAAATGATTAATAACAGTTAGTAGGAATAGCTCCAGTTGAGTCTTTACTGGATACGTGTGGCCGTAGTTAAAGCCCTCCCCAAAGAAGGCGACTGTTATATTTATGGTATCGTATCGGTTTGCTTTCATAGTCACCGTCGTTGTGACCGTGTAGAAAATAAAAAGGAAAAAAAAAGTTAACCCGGTGGGCTAACCAACAGTCGGCCCCTCGAGTTATCCGGCCGAGAAGCACAAAATTGTTCGATTTCTGTATCTATGACTGTCGACATCAACGTTGGTGCTGGTGGTAAGTGCACCTGGCGCGATACTTGGGTGGCCCCGAGGAACGGGCCAACCCAGCATAAACTACAGGGACCCTGGTGATGGTAATCATGGTAGTCGACGGAAAAGTTTGGCATAATACGCACTAGTCCTCACAATAACACTAGTAATCATCACCGTAGTCATCATTTGCGCACTATCGCAAGCGTAATGCGCTACAATAACTCTATGGGGTAGTAATGGGACTGTGTTGCTATGGGAACACGACGACCACGGTGGAAGCATGAGGCTTCACGTACAAGATCGAGAATAACGACATCAACGACGATAAACAGCGTTGCTATGAGCAAAAATTATATCATAACGAACGTTTCATTCTTACTGTAATTAGCACGATTCGTTTACTGTTATTATTTTATTTTTCGTTTGTAATGTAACGTCTGATAATAGAATTGTGTAATAAGACAGGCTATGTTGAGCTTACGAAGTGTACCCTGATTCTGTGTAAGACCTGTGGTTAACAAAGTTTCTATGTGTAAACGATAAGCAAACAATTAAACGTTTAAATCTATAAAAAAATACATGCACGGTGGAGCTAGTAAAGGTAATAATAAAGTAAGCTAGGTTAATGAAACGTAAACATGCCATATACGAATGATACCACTACCACCTCTGAGAAGATTGAGTACTAGTTTAATGTATGTGGGTGTCAGTGATTGATGACGCGTAATAGTATGATTGTTATCGATAAAAATAGCTGTCGATGGTCACCCGACAATTTAGAATTGTTTCCGGTTATTCAGATACTAACAATACGTCCTATATATGTCTTTGTTATGGATATGGATGCGTTTTTCATCGGTAATATTATTTCCTCCCATAATGGATATATGGATTGTTCCATAAAACATATTCAAACGCCGTTCCTGTCATTTATGATCAATGATTTCTTCCGTTGTTTTATTAGCTTCAGTTCAATATGGCTCGGGTACGTTCCCTGTGCTCTCCCTTTCAAATGCACGATGTCGATTACGTAGGTGCTGATAAATGAAATATTGTGCAATCAATATGGATAAGCGCTATAAGCCGCGCCAATAGAAGACTGCAGAATTTGTATGAGACACACTGAGCATGAAGAAGATAACGCAACGAGGAGGCGATAACCCTGAAGAGAAGGGTACGAAAAATGGAATAAGTACGGAGAAATTTGTGCGGTTAGTCAAAAAGCGTCAGCTCGTTGCAGATTGAATAATGCTATACGCTTCTAGTAACTGGTAGTAAATTTAGTAAAAGCCAAAAAAAGCGATGGCTGTGCAAATGGTATACCCTCTTTTCTTAAGATACGCTGTTTAAGGAGATCGAAGCAAGTCTTCCTTGGATTTTACTTTGTGCAATCAGACTCAGTGAAGGCTAACTTACCTTCAAAGACGTACTTGGAAGATATGATTTACCTGTACGGGAACAGACACGCCAACGCTGAAAAATGTCACGTCAATGCCGCGCCATCTTTAGATTTAAGATTTGAAAAGAACAACAGGAGCAGATTAAATATGATACATAGAATGTTTACTGCAGCAACACTGAACTACCATACACTAAAACGAACACTCATTTTTACAATTCTATAATTAAAGTTTTCAGATTCCTTCAAGTTATTCAATATTCGGCTTCTTTGTTTTATTACCCCAGTATCGAGCAGGGTGATTAAGGCACCGCACCCACAACTATATATATACATATATATGTACAACCCTGATGAGCATTCGAAGTTTTGTTACGGCCCTTCGTTTTCTGACCAAACTATTCTGCTGTAGCAAACTATGTTGTTTATATTTTCCCTCCACTCGTCAACGTTCAACTTTCATATTCCTCTACGTAGATCGTAATTTCAGTATCTGTCTTTGTATAACAATTTCTGGTTTCGTATTAATGGTAATTATTGCGGATACTTCTTTCCTTATCCTTAAAGAATATTACAGTTTAATCTGTATGTGGTATTCAACTGCCAGCCGTTTCACCATTCATCTGTGACATATTTCTTGTCGTCCGTGGAATAACGTATGTAATTACACTGCACCATTAGATTTTTTTTTGTAAGTTCCCACCTTACCCAGATAATTTATTATTATTATTATTTTATTATTTATATAGGGAACGTTAACTTGCTTACATGTCTTTAGATACTTGATATCTCTAAATAATGACAGTGTTATACATTTCATTTCAGCTTGTAACACTTAACATTATTCATAAATTCAAAGTTAGAGACAAACAGGTAAAGGACGTTGTCCATCGTCATGTTTGAACCCTGGTACTCAAGAATCCGTGTGTGTGGGCGTATGGCCGTGAATACAGTTCGTAATACTTAAATCATCCATCTAAAACAACCTGATCAGTACTACGATTTAACAAAAATCCTATTTAACTTTCCAAAAATGTAAAAAGTTAGCGACGCGTATAGTCATCCTTTTCACTAAATTACCTTGTTCGTATTAGAACGTATGTGACTAAATCGCTAAGTTTCCGATCTACGTCAGAACCTCGCAAGAAGGGCAAAGTAGCGATCTAGCCACACTGAGGCTTAACTAGAAAACTCGTAGCGAATGATTTCCGTCTTGTTGGAACTTTTATGGAAATCAATCCGATTGAACATATCCATCCAGCCACCGTTACATAGAAGAACATGAACTTTGCCTACAAACAGTTTGTTGACCCACTGTACCAATTTGCAAACTTTGGCTGATTTTCAAGAATCCTAAATAGACTTACAGACCCGACGACCTGCCTAACAATTTTGACGAGGGGCGCAGGTTGAAATCCTACCCAAGCCAATGAATACGATTATTCGACTCAACTTCTGGTACGACTATGTTTGCTGCAGGTATGTGAACTAACTATCAAAAGAGTAGAGAAGCAGTAACATTTATCCATTTGCACGTCAGCTTAAAACCCACCATTATCGAGCATTGCCCCTATGCGACATTGTCCTCCCTATAGTGCTAGCCGTATAGAACTCTGTACGACGACGTTAGCACATGATTGTTAGAAAATTTTCCCCCAGATAGTTCAGCATAAAGTTGAGATTAACCGTGTCGTTGTGTTACGTGAATATCGCTCATGAGTGTTTGTTTTTATCTGCACGATCATTGTTCACGCGCCGACAAATAAAGGACTCTACAGAATCTGACAAGTGCTGACGCTCGCGTTACCAGCGAATCAGCTTGACGAGTCATATCAGAATCTGTACACGATCTGTACGTTCACAGCCCGGTACATACAACTTTCTGTCCAATGCGATCTTTAGCTCCGTGTACCCGTGATATCGTGTACCAGACATGTATGTAGTTCATGCAGTAAATTTGTTACATATGACAAAAGTGATCTGAGCAACATGCAAATTACTCTTATTTGTCTAAAAATAGATTTGGACCTTTCCAGTGCCTTTTCTCAACGCTTCCGATTAAGTAACAAAAACCTTTGTGCATAATTCGTGAATGGTATAGCTCAGTTTCGTTAGTCCTGATATTCCAAGCTACAATGAACTTCCATCTTTACCGTTACGCATTGTTTTTTAACAACTAGCTACTGTAGCACTGGCTACTATTTTGCTTCGTTTGGCCTTTTCACGCCGGCGGGGCATCTAAATTTACTGAAATATAAGGAAAGACGGCAAACGGCATCCTGTAACGATGCGGTATAGGGAGGCAGTTGTTAACAGCTTCGAGCTAATTACTACCGTTTTTGACGAGTAATTCTATCTATAGATCAGCTTTACGGAGAGTCTATTTTCGCCAAATCGGAAGAGTCCATTACGATATGCGTTGAATATCTGAAATAATGACGTATTATATATATGGACTATACAGTATGAAACACCCTGTGCAAGAACTCGGTTTGTATCTGCTTAAAATATTAGTAGACTTTACCGTAGACGTTCCATGACAGCGTCGAGTAAGGAGTTGGACATAGGATATAGGAAATAATAGTCCGAGCGACTCGGATCGTTTAATTTTAAACATAAGTGATTCGTTCATTAGCAGCGATCTTCGATAATAACGTTAATTCACCCCTATCGAGTATAATACTAGCGGGTAAATAAATTTGTTTAAAATCCTTTTGAACTCGTTTTTATTTGTTAGAAAAGACATAGTGCATTTTCTCTTATTTCTCACTGATAGCTACTTACGGACTCACAAGTTTTCATAACTTGGTGCCGTCCAATAGAATTGGTATACCAGTACCTCCTCTTGTTGCAAACTGGATATCCATCGCGACGTTCCACTGTGCTGTCGATCGTCTGCTTCAGCATGTCTTTTTGCGGCCTCTGGTATACCACAACGGCGCCCAACTGGGCATTTCATGAATGCGCGTCAAGCTCGCGTATGGTGCTCGATCCGAATAACCTACTCTGAAGCATTCTGCCCCGTCTATTGATGCACAATGTTATGATTTACTATATATCATAATGCTATAACAATAGAAAGGTTCCTACCTAGTAGTGGGTCAGTATCCTCGCATGTTGAGTCACTCGGATGTCTGCGTATGATAGAGTACAGTTGCATCTATCTGCAGGACCCTGACAATCAGACCTATTAGCATGGCGACGTTTGATCAGGTGAATCCAAAGGGTTGTGGTTTGGTAGATGTTTTCGTCGGTTTCGGGGTCGTATCGATGAGCCGATTCACTGCGAAATCAATTCAGCGGTGTTAGTCGTAGCGATGTTAGCAAGAGCAATAGAGTCGTGAGCACTGAAGAGCAGCAACAATTACAATATAGGCATCGTATTGCCTTGTGATGGTTTCAGGCTCGTATGATAGTTCATTCTGCAATTGGTTGCAATCTTTGTCCTGTCTACTCAGATCTATGGTGGATGTCAATATCCATAGTTATAGGTTATAGCGGCTTAATAATTTTGTCAAACGACGTACGTCGGAGATTGGTCAAGCGTGCTGTGCGAAGCTATCACAACTACCACTGTAAATTATAGCCGTGGGACTCGCGTATAGTCAAGGACGTCGGCATCAGCGACGTAAATGACAAGGTTGCGTTGGGCTTGCTTGATATTAACTATGGCGTCGAAAGCACGGATAAGGCCACAAACAATGACTATAGCTACCATGCGGTCTCAAAGCGGGATCGACAATTCCTGAATCGTGTGCAGGGCTCAGTCGCATCAATGTAAGACGTCGAGGTTCCGCTGTCTTAATATGCGTTCACGTACGAAATCGTTGCGTGAGCAGCTGTACTTGGACAAATACGGGATCCGGTTGTTGCTACAGCCAATTCAGGCAATTAGCGGTTCCATGCAAGCAGATTACCTAGTCGACGATTATTCTATTTTTTTCTGGCAATGGGTGTCACCATTGGCTGCTGTGAGGCAAAAAAGATGAGCCACCGAGAACGACTTGACGTACTCTAACAGCACGGCCATGTCATAGGTTTTCATCTAAAACATGGTTGGGACGAAAGATGTTCTACCTTCAAGACTTCGTATCAGTCCCGCCCTAACTATTACAGCCCGAAGCATCCGTCCGAGAACTGTAATGCATTCACACTTACGAGCACATCGGCGGTGATCCCAACTGCAATGCCCATTCTAGCCATCACGATCCTTTCATAACGGCGTGACGCCATATCGTCAATGGTTTGCCTATGTCTATCATTCATACAAGATGAATTTGTAGAAGGGAAGCCCTTTGAATCTTCAGAAGAGCGTCAGAAAACCTGGCCAATGACTTCTCACCGATCAAACTTCCAAAAGTGGCTACAAATTCAACGCGCCGGTTTTACTTTTCGGTATCGACTTATACAACACAGTCTGCCAACCTACCTAAGCTAGCAGAAGAAGGAACCGTTGCCATCGCGACCTCAAATAGGTCCTGGATAAGAAAATTCAGAACTAGCCTAACACCTAATAACATCACCAGTGTAGGAAACATGTTATGTCACGTGCATCGTCCTACAAGTCCTCAACAATCCACGCCACGATAATCAACAGTATCGGTGAAGCTGAAGCAGGCAAGACCAGGCCACGGACCCAAACAGGCAGACCCTGCAACGTCTCGAGGGATAGATTGATTTGTATTAACAAACTCCCGCAAGAGCTGCACAATAAGCAAGACTGAGGCAAGACAGCCTCAGTCAGATGACATCTACCCTTTTAAAACAGTCAGGTAGATTGAGTCTTTGTCGAGAATCGATTGTCATTTACCGACTTCTCTGCGCTGCCCATAATTATCTCAGTCGCCGTCGCCGCTACATAGCGGCCAAACTGTATATGGCTGTCTATCAAAGGGCGTCGCTATTGAAACTGATGTCTGGTAGGTGCTTACATACGAAACGGTTATGTGTGCAATTGTAACATTAATAATAATAATCACTGACAGTTATTGCAAAAAAATCTTAATTTTCGAAATCATGAAATTATGGAATATTGTTATATCACTATAGGGGGACTGTTGAGCCAACATAAAATTCGTAACTCCAATCGAATGTTGCGGTATTGTTTGTGCATTTCAAGCGCGTTACTCGATTTACGATCAGCCGATGGTTTTTATAAAAGTCTTGACCCGTTTTGGCACACCATGCCATGAATAGGACTACCGTGAAGACTGTTTCCTTTTGAACGCCATAAAATAATGACGGATTTAGTTTGATAATGTATCGTAAGTGTAGTATAAGATTTGGCGTCGTCGCTATGCTTTTTTTTTTGCCTTGATCTGTTCATTATCGATTTGTTCAAGGGAGGAGCAGTGCTTACTACAAAGTTGTTTACTTCTATATAGTACATTATCATCGGTTAGATAGATGGTTCGGAGGAACGTCCAATACCTGCAATTTTTAGTGACCTGTCATAATTGCCAAACCGCAAATTTGTGTGATGTCCATGTACGGACAGCTGAGCACAACTGGGTTGTTTTCGTCCAGTTCTATCTCGTTCAGATTTTTTTCTGAAACCGATCTAACTGAGCCAGGTAAACAACTATGAATGCGTTTCGTTGCTACCTAAAGCCGTAAGTCAAGGGTCATACGTTAACAGTGGTAAAAGATCTCGTAATAGCACCCATGGCTGGGTGAGAAGAATGATTAAATAATCGAATTTTTGCCACCGCGGCAAGCCCTTCCAAGCTAGCCATTTCATATCGTACTTGTTTACAAAATGATATCACACATGGATCCCACGTGCTGTCTATCTTAAACTAATCTTGACTCAACACAAACCCTGGTTATAACAAGTTTTAATAAGCTTAGATAACATCTCATTACAGAGTTCCACAGACTCACATTGTAGATTTCAGAACAAGCCTTATTTGGTACTGGAAGGAATTATTAGTATAAATGTAACGGTAGTTATCGATTTCAGTCAGATGAAAGTTGCCTCAATAATCGTTAACGCAGCAACAAAATGTTTATCCTTTCGTAAAAACAGCTAAATAAACACTGTTTTTAAATTTTTTAAAATCGACAACGCATTACGTACGCTATCGCGGCCAACTATTGATCACTCGGTAGGTTAAAGTGACCGCAGCGCCACTATCTTCTATGAGCGCCACTATCTTCTATGAGCGCCACTGTACGCGTTTGTATTCCTGTATCTGATAATATTCGATAATCCTTCGGCAGACTGGGACACTGAACGTCGAAAAATATCGGCGGTGACGTTACTACTAAGAATAGACTCTGAAAGTTATATATACTTATATAACACCCAGTTGGCAATTTGGCGACGTCCGCAAAACAACTGTCTCCCTTATTATTCATTTTTGTAATAGGGAACATACAAATTAAGAAGAAAATCTTTTGATATAATAACATAGATAGAACAGGCTATTTTTGAAAATAGCAGTAGCTAGCGGTTGAATGCACATTTAAGGCATTATTAACATTAGCTATATTAGTTAATATTGATAAACATTACTTAGGTGTGAACGTAGTTTTTTGTTCCTATTTTGCCCATATTGCATGCAGTAGTGTTTCATTTAACTAAGTGCTCGTTAGGCTAAACACACGATTAGTCACTCGTAAATCTGTGAGTTTTATATGTAACGATCATCATGACGTGCCCGTCAATAAAATGTATTTAACTGACCAACTAAGGCTCGCCTAAAGCACAGAATTGTCCTGAAAGCATCGCACTCGATAATACGGTTCACAGTTTCGAAACACTCTGAATACATCAAAACTATAGAGCAATTCAAATAAACCAACATAGAATTGCTGGCTTCACCCACGTCGACATTCCTACCCATACTGGCATATTACTGCGCGCGTCTGCGCCTGAGCTCGCATGTTGCTGACATATCTGATCACCGTCCAGATCGCCGTACCTACCCGTATGTATTGTTCTGCTAATTTTGGTATCGTTACTTTTAGCGTGTTTGCGCGTGTGCTTTCCCATTATTTCGAATATCATTCTGTCGAGACTGTTTTATATAACGTGGACTGCGACCCGTCAAATAAATTAAGTTTATTCGAAAATCGAAGGATACCCGAGCCAGACGGTACTCTACTGCTTCATGGTTGAGCTGTAGATAGTCGATATTCCTTAAGCTAAAACGACAATTTTTACTGCCTCCCAAAACACGTTCGCTGCATCACTTGTACTTCGTTTCGTCACTGAAACTGTAAATGAGTAGAAAAAGCGGTAGAACAAAGACGTAGATTTGACACGCATATGAAAATCATTGCTTTTGATACTTCGAACACAGGAAGTGAACGCTTGATTATTAGGTAGCGCCATGCGCATGATGGTTAGGACTGAAGTAAAGTGAAAACGTTCTCAGGCGTCTTATAAGATGTATAAATAGATATTACCTAAAATCAGATCAGAGTGTTCCCAGTGGACAAATCATGATGAACAGCTTTCATACGCAGGACACGCACAATACAACTATCTGCGTGTGATATAATATTTTTATATCACACCTAATACTTTTGACTAGCCACAAGCAGTATAAGTAAGTCAGTTGCGTTACTATAGCGAAAACGCCATAAGTGAACAGCGCGTCATTATAAGTGTCCTACTTATGTAATATAGCCATGGTGTAAGCCTTATATATTCGAATGGGAAAGAATAACGCCGAAGCGGTTTTTTTTTTTTCATTATCCCACCTGTTAACGGCTGCAAGCCTGCTGGTGTCTTCGTTTTTTTGTCATTGCTGGCTCAGCAGTGCATCGTAGGAAAAATGTACTGTTTGGTATCAACGATGAAGCATCCGAAATTTTTCATACGTCGTACGCTACGTTCATTGTTTTACATGTCTGTCAATTATTTCTTTCTTTCTTTTTTTTTTCTACGGTAGCAGCATTATGAGCACGGGTTGCTTAGTTCTTAATATATGACTGTATGCGCGTTCGTTGACCGAAAGTTACGTTATGGCTCATTGCTTGAATTGCCGAAGCGATATGATTTAGTCCGATCACGGGGAGCGGGAATACGCTTTCAGGGAGCAAAAGGCTGGATACATAGAAAAATGATGTCGGACACTATTACGTATATAGTAAATTTACATTAAGCAGTTTTTCATTAAATGACAGCATTAGAAGATACATCGTAGGGAACTGTCTTATATTTCTACAACCTACCTTAATTTAGTAAATCGCCTCAGTCCAGATAAAAATGTCCTATATGTGAGAAATCATTCAGTTTTAGTTTTTTTTATTTATGTTTCAACAGACCCTATCTCTTGAACCTATCCTGATCATAACCAGACCCGACAGCGTATTTTTTTTTGCTAAATCAACCCTCCAGAGTGTACATTACATCTAGCTTAGCTGATGCATTTCGTGAACGTGCGCATCACTCAATGCTGAATCTGAAGTACTAGGCGTTTGAAGTAAAGCCCTAGTTGGTATCTAACTTGAAACATCTAGCGCATTGGACTGTTATCAGTTTCGTACCTCCTTAGTAAACAAACCCTAGACAAACCTCGACGGCTCGACGCTCAAACAGTCTGTGCTTTCTTCTCCACACTTACGGTTACCCTTTCCATTGGTCCTTCCTGCGTCTTCTGGTGAGCCGAAGGATTTCTTAAAGACTTACAACGATAACAACGCTATAATTAGCCTAGCCTCTAAGGCTTACCTGTAAAAGGTATCCCCTGTTGATAACACCCCGTACCACTGTATATTCATCGCTTACCATTATGTACTTAAGGAGAATAGGAACAGGCACATTTAATTTAGCTTAAAGATGCTGGTTCTTCCTTTTCAAAAACTCAGTTCCTTTATAGGACGAAAATAACGAAACCCTTCTCGAAAGATTTGCCACTGCTATCGTCGAATGAATGACTTATAATTTTTTCGAGAGGGTTCAAGTAATACTTTTTAGTTACGACTGTAGGCTGCCCAAGCTAGTAATCTGTCATGTAGGCAAAATGTGGGGTTTAACCCAGAGGATAAGAGTTGTCTTTGCCAAGCCAACTACTCACTAATTCTCAGTTCTGTAAATTGTCACCGAACCACGCTTATTTCGTCAGATCCTCGCCCTTCTGTCTTTTTCTTTTTATATCAGAGCTAAAAAAGGAGCTATGAAAAGTTGAAGTGCGGGAAACTCTTAAAGCAGATTATGAGTACAGTTAATTCAACTTAGCGTTCGCAGCCTGTTTGTATTTCTCTTTAGCTTATGCATTTGTACTTGTGCATTCAGTTCTTATATGAACCATGCTTCTGTAGCTTTGCCTATAAAGCCAAGGTAAAAGACGATCTTAAGTCATTGCGTGTTATTGCAATAACATCTTGCTGTATAGACTTTTTTAAATAAACGCTCTTATGCAACCGCTATGCCGTTCGGACATCTTTCAATGCCACAGTCTGATCTCACCGATAGCTAAAAATGGGGTCTATGCTTGAAGATGTGAGGTCTTTCATGGGGAGCTGTGATGGAGCAGTTGATATATTTCTTTATATTGCAAAGCCTTTTGACTATTTGGATTATGGTAGCTTATCAGTTTTATTTTTGGCATGGGAGGTACTGAAAAAGATGTGTATGAGATAAATTAGCCCAAGTTAACTTTACTACTGGCACGGAACATCTCAAAGAAAGTTTGTTACAAAGCTGTTTTAGGTCCTACTTTTTCTGTATTCCCTTTCTAATTTATGATAGTCCCTTTCTCTGGGCTAAACGTTTGGGCTCCCGCTACGGTTCTTGAAAGAATACGTCACTGGATCAGCTAGTTTATCTCGAACGCTATAAATAATATAACAGTACTATTTAGGACTTCTCAGTCCGTATACCCAAGGTACTGTGAAGGTCTGATGAGGCCACTGACACAGCAGTTTTGTTCAGTTCTGCGTATTAGTCGAAATAATCTTCAACGTTTTTATTAATAGGCTTCTACCCAAATGTTTGACAATTGCTTGTTGTTTGTTTAGGTTGACACGCGTTGGTCTTTCACGACAGATTTGTGTTTGTACACGGACAACTATTTTCTGTCATGAATAACTTCAGCGCAATCTATTTGGTGCTGATAAACGCTATGAAATGATGCAGTTTCTGGTATGTTTTCATCATTCCTGGTTAGCCATTTTCGATGTCGTCAAAATGTTTTTGATCGAAGTTTCCCAGATTTATAAACTCAATTCTAGCATTATGGCGCCTTAACAAGGAAATCACTTATTTCATAATTTAGCAGACCTAAGCCCTGTATCTAATAAATTACATTATTATAATTATTAATATTCGCATTTTACCTATTTTGTTTTCGGATTCTTGGTTATGAATTTTCAGTAGCTCAAGTATGAACCTCACAATCAAGCGCGTTTCTTATATCTAGTCTTTAAGCTGTTAGACATTACCTATGCTGTCCCGCAGCATAAAGTGTGTTTATGTCAGAATTTGAACCTGGACCGTTACAATTTTGCTCTTCGCCTGGAGCTCTGTAGTTGAACTTCTCAAAAATAAATTTATCAACAATCCTGCTTGTTAATTAGTACCTTTTCTCTTCTCTGTTTGAAACATCTATTGTTTCGCAGTAGAACGGGTCAAACGTTTAGAACGATGGTTAGTGGCTTAAATAACAGACATGAAACTTGAGGTATTGCTAGCGCCCCTAAAATAACATCACAATTTTTTTTTTTCACAGTAGTTAATACGGTTAGATGTGTTAGTATTTTTTTCCTGTGACCACAAAAAGATCATTGTTTGATTAACGGATCAGGTGCGCCAGTTGGTTCAACCCGTAGTACCTACGTCTTAATATTATAAAATAATGCTCACTGTGGACGATATGTAATCTTGGCTAGTTTTACCGGCCCGTCCTGCTGTTCCTTGTCCATTATCGCGATGCTGCCCACTGTCTTGAGGAGGACGTTGGTTGGGAGACGATTCAAAAAAAACATGAAGGAAATGCAAACGGGTCAAAAATAGATAAAATAACCTTTTTATACGACGTCTTATTGCATGATGCCACTGCTCTAATTGTAAACATACATTTCTCTTGGTTGCAGTGCCAGAATGGACACAGATCGAGTCGCTGCTATGCAGCCATCGAGGCTGATTACGTCGCCAACGATAACGTTAACGTATATGACGAAGACGGTAATCGATTATGATGACGCTAATTTCTTATTGTCCTGTGAAGCGGCTATCAGCTTTTAACTGTCGGGGACAAAGGCTCAATTATCTATATACGTTACTGTTTTCGCTGTTGATTCGTCGTTGTGAAGATAATAAACAGTATGCAGGATGTTCTTCTCCACGTCGACGTGTTGTCCATACGTATACGATCCGTAAACAATACGTCGTTGGAAACTAAACTGGATGCGCGCTATCGATTGCTCGACTGGTTCAACTGCTCGAACAATGCCATCAATCATTGCTCCTCAGAAGCAATCTACGATATTTACATAATATAATTATTGCGCAACTCATTATCTACCATTAATTAAAATCGTTTCTGACTGAACCGTCCTTTCGATGCGGCACCGATCAATGTACAAACTGTACAAAAAAATGTATACGTAAGGAGCGGTGTGCTTAACCAAAAGTGAAGCCGTTATTAATTTTTTCGCATTCCTAACCTTGCATCTGCTTAGTGATGCTACGTTAACAATAATCTACTGACGACGTTTCATAAATATATAGATTTAAACAGATCATGGATTGGGCACATCTTCGACCCACCTTGAACATTCAACAAAAACAACAATCCGATACGACTTATTGTTCAATTATGTCTCTCTGTATGTCCACATGATTTTTTGAAGCTATCTATCTTGAGGGTACTAATTAATGTGCATTTTAAAAATATAAGGTTTTCCATTGTCAACTGCAACACACGGCACCGTAATCATCACGCATTATCTATGCTATCACTGTCGGACGACAATTTAGCATGGCAAAGGTATGGGAACTTTATTCACGTGTTATATTGCTTGCCCCCCTGTTTTGTGTTAACCCTCCTTCAGTTGATGTCTGTTCCCTTCGCCTTTTTGCCCTGACCAAATGAAGAATAGCTAATAACAATCATTTTGCTCGTTCTGATGTTCTTGTTGTCGCTAGCGTTTGTTATCGTTGTTACTGTCATCTCCGTTGTACTAAATAGTTGACCGATGAGTATGGTTGGCGACGTCTACCGTACGATATGCCACGTGCGTATCGTTCGTGCACGCTCCTTGTTCGCATGTCTGGTCCGCTGCCTTGTGGCAGGCTTATAAACATTTACCAGCCGGCATAACAGCCACTGCAGCGTGTTAATGCTATCTTTCGCATTTGTTTTACTCTTTCTCGTCGATCCTCTACGTTTGTATTGCACGTTTAAGTCGCTACTGCTTGTACGATTAGGAAAATGCTAATCTTATAACGACTATCCCGGTAGCTGGCGAAATACCTGTACATCGCACGCGGCGTTTTCATTTTGTATGTATATACCCATGTTCGCCAATGTAATAGTCGGGCAGGCTTGCACGTACGAAGAAAATCAATCCCGCTTCTGTCCGCCTTCGTAAGCTAGCTATGGTTTCGATTAGGTCGATTGTCTTCACCATCGTTTTACATTACTTTCGTCTTATTAAGTACTATGTATGATGCGTGCCGCTAGCACACGCACGCTGTTAATAGCATGATTTTTTCTCTACAGAGACGCTTGTTTTCCCGCCTCTATCTTGCCCCGTATATTCATGCATCTGCACACGTGTCTGTGTCTGTTCTTGTGCGTGTGAAGCCGGTAGCTTTGGGCGACGCGTCTTCTCCCATCGCCGTAACCCTCAACTTCAAACATACCTCTGCCGTACGATCGACGAGCCGACTAACTAGCCTAGTGGACCGTTCGCCCAACCACGCTATTAATAAAAGCCCATTTGACAATACAAGACGGCACGTAGATACTGAGTATTGATTCTAAAACGACGACGACGACAACAAACCGCTAGAACTGACGACGCCGCTGTTTGTAGCTATTGATAATGCCTACGCGCCCTGATAAATTGCTCAGCGTAGACGATGGCTGTCCGCGTAGATCACAACAGCGGGCGACGCTTTGTGGAAAAAGGTTAGCATGACGGGATCTCTTGAGCCATAAAATGAAAACAACAGTAAAAACAAAGAGGATGAAAACCGCTTCAATAGCCTGAGCAATGGCATCGTTGTCTACAAATACGAAACGAATAACAGGGACGGAAATTCGTAAAAGCGTCTGTTGGCTTGGTGCGGCGTCGAAGCTCCGCGATACACCAGCAGGGAAACGAGCACTGCACCTGCGCGAATGTAGAAAGTGGCTGCAAGAAAAAATATATCGGCCAGAAGAGCAGAATATAATGCAACTAGAATGCAAGCAGCTATGGCCAGCGTTGAAGCACTGCGTTGCATATTTTGCGATTTCAGCAGCAGTGTCTTCGACGACGACGACGACGCTGCAATATCGTCCGTATTAGCGCATCGCCTACGATGAGGCTTTCGCATCGATGGCTGGCTGTCAATTGCCCTTTCTTAAATTTTTAGCCGAGACAATCCATGACGCTACCTAGTGCTGCTGTTGCTATTTCGACGTTACTGTATTACTGCCCCGGACCGCAATCGGTGAAGTTGGGGTACTAGCCGATGACACAGGCCGACGCGCGACAGCAACGGAACCAGTAGTACGAGAAACACCACTGAAGCTAGCAGCAGCAGTCAACGTAATGAAGCAACGGTTGTTATGCCGGAGCGTTTGGGCTCGCGAGCAACTGAGTCACCAGGAGAAATTCCCCGACGGACCGAGCTGACGCGCCGTCATTCAGCCGGCCCCTGTGACGTGATGTCGAAGAAAGTGACGAAAGATCAGGTAGTCCTTTGCCTGTATCAGCGTCAGCGTTAACGCGCCAGCGCGTCGGGGCAGGAGCGATGCGGGCAATGGAAGGGAGAGGGAAACCGGAAACGCGACGTCGCTCGACGTCCGACGCACCGACAACGAGCGTTATGGACAACGCAATATAACGTAACATTCGTTGTCAATTGCAATCTACGGGGCGACGGCGACGACAACAACAAGCCTGTGCTCCACCATTGATCTAAAAGGCCACGCATTTACAAACACACACGCGCAGGAAGCAGCAAACTAACATGTGCAAGAAGACCATCACGCGAGTCGATGCCCCAACTTCATCCCCCGCGAGTCGTGGCGGTCAAACAGACGAATGAACGAAACAGGTCAGCAGCAGCAGCGAAATGTAGATGACGTCTCTGTATGCATATCCAGCGTACGCAGAGCGTTTGCAAGGTAGAGTTTTGGATAGGGCTCCGATGCACGAAAAGATTTGGGCAAACAGTATCCAAAGTGTTAGCAACAACGCGAGACAGACATACGGTGCGAAGAGTGGCACTTACAGTGAGAACGACGCAGCAGAACTACCTGTGACTTTCTACCTCTAAACAATGTGTAACTTCTCCCTATAGAATGTTATTTTCTCAAAGTATGGTGATAGAGTTGTTCATGAAACGTGTTATGTTATACTCATAGTCGTAACTATGTTTCCTACACGTAATAAACGCATAAACACTTGGTAGTTTATAAAATTCTGTCAACTAGCATAAGCTATACTTCGCTGTTCAAATATTAAACTGATATGATCAATATATATATATATATATATATATATATATATATATATATATATTGTTTCTTGTAAATATTTCACATTGTCATGATAACAGCGTCTAGCTCATAAAAAAATATCCTTCACCAGCAAACTGACGAGCCACCTATCAAATCTAGCTCTCGTCAAGATTGCCGTTACATAAAGCAAAATGGAAACTTTCATCAATATTTTGCATAATAGTAAAGGTCTTATGTCATATTGATCGCAGCAGCTTTTCCTCGTCTCATACCTGTTGACCCGACATCATGTATATACACTAGTAAATAATGGTACAGTCATGACATAAGGCACTATTGACAAATGCATACAGACGAATACGATAGTCCTATTACCACATCTCCGATGTAACAATCTATCTACCCCATTCTATTGTCTTAGAGCATTTCAATATAATTAGCGATCACCACATCACGGTCTATTGTAGAAATATAGATATATAGCATCGCCGTAGAAAAGCTAGCATGATGTTCGCCTGCGTAGAGTAATTTGTGGGATTGTTGGACTGGCAAGCGAAAAAATAGTCCAACCCCCTTCCTCCAAAAACCAGCTCTGCAACATAACAACGAACGCAAGCTGCCGGACAAGAAGGCACCCGTCTGCAACCGTCAGCGCGTGTGTTCAGTGGCTGCGGGGCTTTTTACTAGCTAAAGTCAACCATCTGTCGTGCACGGTTATATATATATATATATATATATTTAGTTTCGTATACTGGCTGAAGAACACTTTGATCGGAGCGTCGTTGAAGTAATTATCGTACTTTCCGTTGAACCGTTCAATTCACGGACTTTAGAAATGGGTGGTCCGGCTAACGACCATAAAACTGTAACAATTAAAAGAAGGAACGTCGTCAGAATACACTGACATGCATGTGCTGAAAGTTGAAAAGCAAGCACCTTTTTTTTTCTTTTCTTTTTTTTTTTTAAAAAAAGCTTCAGCGATTCCATTTCAGTGGCTTCTAACTGAAACAGCTTCTACCGCACGCTATGGAAACGAAGAAATCAAAAGGGGGAAATATACGGAGAAAGACGAGAGGGAATGAAGAAACCATGTAACGATATCCTGCGTGAAACCATGTCATGACAGATGCATGACCAACAATTAAATTACAACAACCACAACAAGGCTAGACGTAGCCATGACGACAGGTCCAGCCTATACAGCAAGTATATACATCAGGACTCCTATTATGTCTACGGAATATCTAAAGAAGCGAATATCTATCTAATAGGTACGAAGGGGTGGGGCAGGTGTCGTTCACTCACGAATGGATTACGCGACTGTTGAATTACCCATCGACCAATACAGGCGACCAGCAGCCGATATCCATGCCATGAAGGGCTCGCCTTGGAAACAGCAGCATCAGTAATTGCAGTTGGTTCACCGTTGGCTGAAGCCACACTAGGACCTGTACCTTCGTTCCCATTCGCCCGTTAGTAAATTACATGCGTATCAATATTTCGCTTAGTTTTTGCTAACCGTTGAGTTCCGACTTTCAGTACTAGATGACGCCCCACCATAACTGTTTTATCTGAAACGATTGAAAGCACAAGCGGCGGCTAAATTGCTGTTACTGCCCATACCGTTGTTATCGCGGCTTCTTATACTGCGCATGCTGAGGTGATGCTAACTCGTACGTCTTTTTCAGTGCGCTAACTCTTACGGCTTAGCTGTCGTCTATCATATCGAACGATTAAACCTCACAATGATAGCGAAAAACAATGATGAACGTTGAGAGCGCAAAGAGTAAAGTTGGATGGGATCAAGCGGGCAAATGAACTAAATAAAACATCGAGGCATTGATTCGTAAAAGGGAGCCACTTGTCAGTTCAGCTAAGGGATACTGCGATGATAGCGCCACCTTGCAATAGTTACGCCAATTCACAATTAACCCACGTCTGTTTCGGGTGATCACATCGCCATTGAAGAAAAAAAAGTCAAATTCTATTAGGAAGGGTCGCACCACTGCGCTTCCAGACACCAGGCAGAAAAATAGAGAAGGCGCGAACAGGCTAGTAATAGACGGTTAAAAGGGAGTGGACAATTATTTTTCAATATGGCGGATAGAATACGCAGCTCAAATATTGAGATATGCAGTTATACTAATAGGAAGCAATGAACGATGAAGAAGCGATAAGCGTATCTAAAAATCATCGAATAAATCAAACGAACACCAGAATCGGCACGAATGTGTGCCACGAAAGAGAATATTGTCCATGGTAGTATATAGCTATTTTCTAGAAGAAAAATGCTCAATTTCACCCAATCCAGTCGTTGTGCTTGCTGGTCGCAGATGGACTGATGTTGTAAAATAGATTCTTTCTACTTGATCATATACTCGCTTCCAAGGGAAGCCATATTTTAAAATCTAGACACCCATTTATGAGTGTAGAGACTTAATTGTTAAGGCGCTTCATTTGTAATACTGCCTAAAAATAAATAATACGCAAACCACGTCAGGGGACGGTTTTTTCTTTCTCTTAATAACCCGCACTTTGCAGAAAGGGCCTATTCACCAAAATTAGCAATGAGAGACCGCTATACCCGAGTGACTCGATTTTTTTCTAGCAAAGTTGAAAAACTTTGTCTATTGTGCTTAGTTGAAGCTGTCGATTTTGCCTCAAAACGGCATTTTTTTTGGGACACGCTTCCAATTTCCAAAGTAGAGTCGTATAGTAGTGTATGCGTTATAGTCGAAATAAGCGTATCGCAACTGTAACGTGGTGCATTCGCAAAACCAGATATAAAGATTTATAAGGTGTGTGCTCATTACCAGCGCGAACCAAAACATTAACGCATACGTCTAACAAAACAGACCAAGATCCATTAATCGTTTGACCCCACGTGAAGACCTCGCACGTGACTCAGATAATGGGAACGGAAGTTTTCGCCCTGGTTTTTTAGAACAATAATGGGTATTGCCGATATGAATACGTGAAGCTTCCTTTTGCAAGGAACAATTGCAATGTTTTCGCTATTGCTGACGATCAGATCGGTACGATCCGAAGGGTAATCCCTGGGACACTGAAAGTAACGTGTAGTCGCACATAAAATGGACCCAAGTGTGCTTAGATAACTCACGTATCACTGTGGAGGGAAGACTCTAGTGGATGAAGTATATATGTTAATCGTATGATCAGCACAAGGACTAGCATAACGGGATGCTGTTCGTTTAAGTCCTTGCCAAGACGGGAGATCTGGACAACAGGTAGCTATTTTTCCTAGCTTAAAAGGTGTTCACTCACGTTCTATATAGGCAACTTTGCAAATTAATTTTGCAATAATAATAATATTGATTTTTTAATGTCTATGTTGAACTTGAATGTGTGCATGGCATGTTGAGGCGTGGTGCATACCTAGAAAAGCGGCGAACGATTCATGCCGAATGACTTATTTCTGCAGGGCAAAAACCCGCGATTTTACCAGTCCCAATGACAAAGAGGGTAGCAAAAATAAAGTAAAGTTACAACTTGCTGGAAATTAGGAACTTGATGCAAAAATAATTTTTAATGGCGGTTTAATCGTCTCTGTCAGTGGGGACAGCACTGTAATAATTTCATTGACGTATTTGACGATGCTCCTACCACATAAAAATATTTCCTTTTAAACTGACTCTATATTTATAAAGCTTTACCACTTCATTATTATGAAACTATTGTACTTCTGCTGTGCAGCGTAAATATGCGGCATTTTAAAATTACAGCCTTTAAACAGAAGTCTCTTAGCTACACGTGTGAAAGCTATAGTAGTTGAATGAGGTGTAGCCCTATCTTTAATATGATATGTTCAAAAGATTGTTAATCGTTCCGCGGGTTCTGATGCTGAAACGAACTTTGATAGGTTCTCTCTCATCTGTCGTCCAGAATATATATATATACATATAGTTTTAGATAGATACATGCGTATTCTAATTCGGCGTTTGATCGATACGCTCACATTATATATATACATATAACACGTAAAACAGGGTAGTCATATGTTGTGCTGGGTTTGGTCTCTACTATCTACCGAACTACTGCTTTCGCGTTACTTTATTATTCCAATAAAATTTTACGAAGATTTACTTTAATAAATCGTTCTTAACAACACGAGCCATTGTTATCATTTAGAGTAGGTGTGACTTTTTGTTGCAAATACTTTGGGGATAACTTGCGTCACAGATATAGGTGGGTCTGATCCAATAAGTCTCATTCAGTTCAAAGCAATTACAACAAGCACTAGTTTCAACATGCTACGATAACTAATGAATGCCCCAGCGTTTGTCTAATAATAACAGTATTTCCTTTAAATATCATACCACAGCGCTATTGATGTGTAATACACAAGTAAAAATAAAAGACGTTTATCATAGGATTAGCGACACACGTTAAATGTAGAAATATATATATATATATATATATATAGAATATTTGTAGAAAACACGCTTTTATTATAAAACACTTAGCCTATTTTTTATGAATACAAATGGTTCAGCCACTATCGTAGTTACCGAACTATGTTATAGACTTACTTTGGATACGATATAACGATTTGAAAGAAGTGTTCAGATCTATGATACCTTATTTGCCTTCACCTGTGTAATCTGAAGAACTGGCTAGAGTATTCAACGTACCGGGCGAAGTGTAGAATAGCCTGCATCGGATACCCGTTGAAAGCTTCAGCGGGTTCCCGGGACGATTTACATGCGTTTCATATCGGTTGAAGATATCGCACTGCTTCATTGGAGAGCTAGCGTGAGATGATAAGTCATATAAGCTATTACGTGTTTACAAACTTCCTTTAAAAAAGCTGCGTCAAAGATTAAGGAATACGTCATATTTCTGTAGTCCATGTCCCAAGGCTTCTGCCAAGATTTTACTCATAATTTTGAACTTTCACAGTTTTGTAAGCTTATAGGGTTATAGAATTCTTTAAAATGTTATCGACCTTGTTAAACCCTATAGCATATTAATCACTGCGAATAATGCTTATATATTCGTTTTACTTGGGCAATTACCAACACTAACGTTACTTATAAGTTTATGTTGCATTGTCTCTCTCTAGCCGCATCGTGCAGCCTTGAACCTTGTGCCTATCCTCGCTCTCGGTCGCTAATGCCATCGTTCTAGCGGCCTGCACATGTATCGAATGTAGATGAAACTATAGGTTCGGTCGCTGTTAAATGGTATGGCTGTTAGTAGAATTAACAGTAAACTAGTTATGGGCAATTTAGGTCTTGGGACAGCTGTGCCTGTACGCTGTCGCCTGCCGTCATACAGCTCACTTACCGTGAACTAATATGACGGTAGTTAAGAGAAAACTACGATCGTTTACGACAATCGCTGCTTGCTTCACGGTTATGACCAAATAAAAAAAACAACAGTGGCAGTAAAAATCCGACCAAAATGTAGTAGGGAGTGAAATGGGAAGCATTGACCGTCGGCAATATTGATAAACTACATTTGACATTACCATGTGTGGCTCGATACTAATAGCGATCAAGCGATATAGGATTGACAAGTATCAAGTGCACAGGCACCGTGATAAAAACATCGCAGTACTTCACCATCACCGTGTCACATGCGACACTTCATTTTGTGAGTCACTCAATTGCTGGTACGACAGTAGCAGCCGGGGCGGCCCTGGGCTCCAGTGCCGACGCAGTAGCAGCAAAGCTTCTTCCCCATTTTCCATTTAACCCCAGGTCCGTTTAAGTCCGCCATGAATGGCTCTTTCAAGCAACTGCGCACGGAGTTGAGAGCGTTAGCTATCACAGACTGCTGTCTACATGTCACCCAACGCCTTCCACAAGTCACCATAATTACCGTTGCCGAGCCAAATGCACCGCCAGAATACGACCTCGTCAGCCACACCGTAGTTTAGTCGCAGCACCGTCTACCCCAGCCAGTCGCCATGCGAAGCTATCCGTCAATAGCTTTTCAATGATAACCAGCGAGGGGCAGCCTTCGTAGGGCAAACGAAACAAATAGACGACCAAACCCCTGAGCGCCTGTAGAAGATCATAGCGGCAAACAGAAAAAAATAGTTGTAGCGACGGCAATTGCAGAAGCAGCAGCAGCATCAGCAGGATCCAGCTTTAAAGGAGGAAACGAATCACCAGAAACTCAAATGATATGACAGCAGCGGGCAAAAGCGTCGAAGGGCTACTTTGCTCTTGTTTATATTGTGTACATTGCTAACTAGTGCATATATATATATAGCTATTCAATAGTAATGGTATTATTTAGAATGGCCAACGACATGAAACCCGTGTGAATAGGGTAATGCTCTATTTTTGCACACGTTTTATGCGTAACAAAATGGAACGTATTATTCCGTCTATTTGTACTGCTTCAGTGGTTATTATTGATATAATTTTGTAATAGCTACACGTGTTCGGAGATTGGCAACAATACACAGTGAAAACGGATATCTACATAGAAATGCCGGTGCCATTTCACTTTTTTTTATATGGTCATAATGTCGGATAGTAGTAATAGATTCAGTGCAGCTATAATATATTTCGTCCAAACTTAGAAATACGTGGTGGCTTAAATAAATCAATTTGGCCGTGGTCATATTTTGGTCGGAGGTTGGGCATTTTTATTCTGAAACAACGCCTAATGCACGAAAAATTTTAAATCTGATTTGAATATGAACAGCGGGAAAAACGTCGGAGGCTACAAAGAACATTTAAGCTGTTTCAGATATACGCTCAATATGATGAATTTCTACTTGTTCTAGCGCTGATCTTTTTTTTTTTAAACGATGTCACTACGCCGAGTGCCATCCGACGATACAAAAATACTACACAATTTTCGTGAACAACAAAAGTAAATTTTATTATTTCAGATGTTGCAAGGTAACTTCGAAGCCCGCACTTTTTTAAAGGAATTGATACAGATTTCACTCTAGACTGCCTGCTAGAGCAATCATTGTAAAGATTATCAAGAAGGATTGCAAGCAAACCGGCCCATGACACAACATAGGAGATCAGGCCTAAATGTCACTAGGAAATCAAAACGTAAAACAAATAGAAATCGGCGCATTAATGAAGTCGGTTACGTCCGCTATATTTGTTTATGCTAGGTATGACTATGGTAGACAAAAATTTAATTTATATCTTTGCAGCTTTCTTTCTGTATGGCGAAGCCTGCAGATTTTTAGATGCGCTGGTACGTAACCGACGACTGAAGATTTTATATGCTGGAATTAATTTGGTTATCAAACTTGACAAAAAAACATTGAAGGAACGCACGCCTATAGTCATGGCTTCATATTCATGCTACCTGCCGCTTTTACGACCAAATATATATTATGCTTGGCTTAACAAGATAAGCTCAAAAAAGCAACGCAAGATCTCAGTAAATTTATAGTATTTTCTATTTAGAAAAGGGGGATTTTAGTAGTTGTTACGCGTAATTCAAAGAGTAGAATAACTGATCCTTCATTTCGGGCAGTGGTAGCCATATGAGAAAACTCAAAAATATTATATAATCTATGTATGGCTGAAATGTTCAGCCCATATTGTTCAATTAATGTTGACATCGTTAAAATAGTTAGATTAACTTTATTTGAAACGACGTTATCAACAACTAATAAGGTGATTTCTATGAGTTCAATATATTTTTTTAGATTAAGTATACTTTTCAGTAAATATTTTGCATCTAGATTTGAAAGCGTTTCATCATTTGGTATGCACTAGAATTTTCTATAGCTTGTCCGTGAAAGTGGGCCTCATCACACTACAGGTTGGCAACTTTTTCCAGGTGAGAACGTTTTTGCACAAATAGGTCTGGGTCGTTGAACGATTTCCCTGGTGGCGGCGTGTCATACTCGTACTCGGACGTGTCTAAGCGATTGGGTAAAAACTATCCAAAATAATGTACTTGTTGAAAGTACGAACCAACCAAAGCTGCCAATTACTACCGCCGTGTTCAATATCAAAGATTTCCCGGAAGGAAAAATCGAAATACGTTAGGCCGTGTTATTGGCCGTGCGAGCCTTAAACACAGACTTAGTGTTCATCCCGTAGAGCGGACCCAAGGTGAGCATCGTGTTTGATCTTCTTAGAAACGCGTCTGAATAGTTACTTTCGAATGATTCAAAAATATTTGCGTCTTCGAAGACGTATGGAAGGTCGCTTATAGGAAGCTTATAGAGCCTCGTCGGCTTGAGTTAGCACTTCGCGTTTGTTTTCATTTGTTAGATTTCCTTCTGTTCCGCTATTTGAAAAAAGAATGTCATTGGCTTAAGAAAAAAAATGTGTACTTCTTGTGCTACCAAATATATGCTATGAAAACATTGTACCAATGTTTTTTCGATGTTCGATTCCGCAACATAATTGCAGCTGTGGGCTTTAATCAAATTAATTACTATTCTACAGCTAATCCGTTTGTTTTCCTTGTATGAAGCACAAGATCGACGCGGTACCAGCCGGTGTTTGGACGCTATCTATCTTCCGCTGTTTAGCGTTATTGTTATGTAAAGTTATTACTTCTCTGATTACATAAGCACTCGGTATAAACGGGGCAAAAATACATAGCAGCAGCTGTTATTGGCAAAAAAAAAAATCAATCCCTCGAAAGACCCACGATTGGGGCTCTCGAAACACTGGCGGCGCTTTCGGCATCGTTAGCAAATGGATCTGAGACGTTCCTGTGTCTATTCACTACGCTAACCAGGGGAAAGGTGCGCCAAATTGATATCTAACAGAAAACACTACGCTCGCTACGAGACTGCCTGTATGCTTAGAACTAGACTTCGAAACGCATGTGCACTTCGTATGACGAAAAGGGGAACGATGTACATGTACGACGTTGGCATCCATACAGTGTTATCCCGTAGGAACTAGAGCACTACTATGAGTGTTTTCGTACGAATGGCTAATGCCGGTGGTAGTCATACACAGAAGCATGCGAAGCAAACCCATAGATATAGCAGATTGTGACTTTGATACTGACCACAGGCAAAAAACATGCATTACTCGCGTTTACCGATAAGGCATCGAGACGGCCCCGATAACAAGTAATAGGAATACTATTATAGGTGCAGCATGTTTGTGCACATCGTAACGATTTCTGTTGTTATTATTATTGATATGTTTGTAGACGATTTATTTTCACTAACATAAACATTTACAACGATAATTGATTGTATCCTGCAATAATCGCTAGAACTTTGTCGCATTGATTAATAGCAACAACATTCTCAGTAAGCCAGGCTACGCATGGCATTTAGTGCGCTCACGATGATATCATTTTTCCTTGGATTCGTATATTCTAACGAAATTTCTGTGACAGGTTATATTCATAATCCAGAAGAAGGTCACCTCATTATCGCAAATGTAAACACGTCATACAGTTTATTAGTAGAAAAAAAAAAAAAAAAAAAAAAAACTATTCTTGTTATCTTTTTATTTGCTATTCTCTGAAATATTTCGGTTGGCAAATAGAAATAAGATCAAAACATTTCTAGTGTAGACCAGCTGTTAGCAGCTAGAAGCGGCAAATTCAAATTATACTCGCTAAAGCTTGATTTAATTAACGATTTTTTGCTTCAGCGATCTCCAGGTGAGATCCAGTCACGGGTAAGATCGCTCACCTAATCGTTGTAAGATCACGTCGAAAAATTGTAAATAGCAACCTTATTAGTTAATATCGGAAGTTTACTGATAAAGACGTCAACATCAAAGCGTAGAACGTAAAAAATTATTTAAAAAAATAATTATTATGTAGAAAAAGTTGCCCTAGTCAAATATTCGGTTACGTAATCCTGTTTGCTCTGCGGGGTAATAACCAGTCTTCAGTCGCAAACAAACGGAAGGCGACCTTTCTATGGTTAAAGTGTTTTTTTTTTGTCCGGAGAGCGTTATGTATAGCATCTGGTGTACATTCCATGTGCTAAAATGATAAAAATACCACTATTTGAATGTCTGATTCATCGTCCACAAAGTATGGACGTTTAGAATTTTTTTACGTTTCATCATATTTTTTTGTATCGCTATTTTAGAAGTCAATTTCTAAATTCCAGAAGCTGTTTTTCCTGTGTTTCTATCTATTAACTTTCTTTTTCGATAAGGCGATAGGGCGCGTCGAAAACCCATCGACAAATCTGAATACACTGCAATATACAACTTCACAAAATGTAGAAAAGAAAAAATAGAACGAATTCAGTGTTGCAGGAATATGTCAAGTTAATTTACCGTAAAAGTTAATCACGCAATAACCATGTCTTTTTTTTTATTTACTCTACACGAATGTATCATTAAGCACGTTCTACATATAGTCGAATTGTCACTTAGAGGTGGTGTTTTTACACGGTCGGCTTAGATAAAAAAAAAACTGGACAAGTTGAAACGCAATGTCGTAACACTTTTGCTTTATTCATTCATTGAAGCAAAATTCGGAGAAGTGACAACGTCCCACAGGTTTCACCTGACAACGTTATTAAGGTCCGCAGAACAGCTGATTGTATTGGTTTGACTTCGTACGATACAATGGCCAAACGTTTTCACCATCAAAGGCTTCAGCAGGTTTCCGGTACGTAGTCAATTCGATGAGTAATTCCATAGGACTCCTTGTAACAGCGATGATTTAGATATCGAGCCTTCATTCGGTGTCGACAAATTGCACTGCCTTAGGTGTGGGAGCTTTAGATCTTTGCAGTAAACTACACCAATGGACCAACATTACGAGAAAGAGGACCAGTTAAGTTGGCAAAATAAAGTTCAACAGAAAATATGCTGGAAAAATTGTATGGCAAATGGTGTCGGAGTACACTTTGGTGTGTTTCAAACGCACGACTATAGGTAGGTATTTCGAAGTTTTGCGCGTTAGATCTATCGCAACTACAGAACGATACGTGGTAAACCTAATCGGGCAGGAGGCCGCCAACACTAGAAACTTTGTCCCGACGATGAGCAGTCATCTTGAGAAAGTTGTCTTTATGTAACGGCTGGAACGCTACTATATAGTGTTATTCCATAGAAAACGAGACCCATCCTAAATCAAAATGTGAACGTGCCAATCCATTGTTGATTTTCAAGTAACACTGTAACTACGTAGGCGTTCGATATATTCCATTCCTCATAGGGTAATAGCACCAAACACGCTCCATGGTAATGCCAAAGACGATATGTATTTTAACTTAAAGCGTCTTTACCTTATTGTTGTAAGTGTAATAATCACCCAAATAAATTATACTTATCTTGTTTAGATAGCGGCTAGAACTGTTAGCAGTACTTAAACGAATGGGCCATCGTTATAAGTATAAAAACGTATGTACACCTTTATAGCCTCATAAAATTTCGCTTTTGTCTAAAACTGACAGCAAAATATATATAGCGCGTGATAGGTAATGATAAAAAAAACAAGCGCAGAACCTGCAACCATATGGCATCTTCCGTCCCTGTGACAAAACCGGGCCCCGTGCAATCTCTGATTGAAATCGCAGTTTGTGCATTTGTGTGCGTATCTGTAGTAACACTATAGAAATCGCTGACACATCCTTCTGAAAATCAAAATATAAACAATCTATTACGTGTTTTATTTTCAAATGATAAGGTACCGGAAGAACGCTTGCTGTGTTTTAAAGGCCGATTCGTTTACATTCGGTTCATGCAGTGTATCGTACGCAGGAGATGCCCCAGGATTTGCCCGAGTCGTCCTATCCGTCGCTGTACCGTCTTTTCTTCATCCGATCGGAATGCCCCCAGATTCGTAAGCTGCAATAATTTTTCCCTGAGCCGTCTAGCGGGCAATTGCGCTCTCGTGCGTGTGTATGATTTAAGTGTTTCGTAGACCACTTGTTTCATTAGTATATAATGTCTATCAAAAACAAAATTGAGTTAGTCCTAAGGTTTGCCCGCGATTATTATTAGCCAAACTGTACATGCTATGCGAAAGTTTCAACGTGCCACGGCGCCTGGTTAAGCTGGGCTTCCTTTAGAATATGCGGCTGGTAACAGTCTCTGTGGTGGCACAAGCAGTAGAAAATTTGAAACGCGCATTTGGCTATTCGCTGGCTAACTTCTGCATATTCTCATTGTTAGGAAACGGTCGACGTGACACCGGCTGCTGCGGTTAGTTCCCGTCGACGTCTTCACGTTTCCATGCCGGTCCATGATGTTTATGCAGTTTCTATTTTGTTGTTATTGGTGGTAGTATTGCTCTCATTGTACCTATTGTTACTTGTTAGTGTTGTTTCTGCCATTAGAAAAATCCATACGACGTAAAAGAATCACTTGAGGAAAATTTACTGCCATGCGCAATAGAGTCCTGCGGTACGGGGGCTACTGCAGCCGCCGTTGCCTAGAAAAACAGACGGAACTGCATCTGTCCCCGATACGGCGATATGGAAGCGGCCGCAACGGCGCACACAGCTGTGCGGCCGAATGAGACGACGACGATGATGATGATAGTGATTATTAGTATTATAAAAGCAGTGCTAGCGGCGGAGGTAATAGCAAAGAAAAATATGGGACTTTAGCAAGCAACATGGGGTCTTTTTCGTTATTCAGCTTTTGTCCAGGCCTTCAGTATTTCGTTCATCTTGAAAACCGCAAGGCTACTCTATCTGGGATAGCTAGTCGACAGTTGAGACGCCTCTCAATTTTCTTCATTCTTGTTCGGCCATTACTACGGCTGAGTTCGACCGCTAAATAATGATGCAACGCGAATGGTTTTCTAGATAACATTGCTTATATCGGACACCGATGTCGCCGCTGCTGCTGCAGATCTTTATGTTTATCGCAAACGATATCTGCTTGTCGTGTGCACTGTAATCAAGGACAGTAACGTCACGCTTTAGTGAATCGAAATGGTGCCTAAAGTAAGAGCAGGAGGCGCGCAATAAGCCGACTCATCGTAAGTTCAGGCGAGTGGGGTTTCCATCGAAAGGACAGGGCATGGGGCAAATATTAGGACCACCCATGGCAGTATCTAAGGGGGTTAGAACCTGATAATTAGATCTAATTCCAATGCTATATTATGCAAGGTGAAATATCAAGTTTACGGAAACTGAAAGTGATAATACATATTGGCAAAGAGTAGTAATGGACTTTCATTAAGTCTGCTGGTGTCTGGTGGAAAAACCTTGATTTTCTATAATATGCATAAACTTGGCCTTTTTATTTGACATACTTGTGCGAACTGGCGAATCTAAAATCGCATTGCCGTAAGCATTTTGACAAAGATGGTTTTCGACCAGACGTTTGCTGCAAGCATAGGGTCTGTCAACTTACCTCCTTAACTAAAAGACTCCAAATGAATGCTATTCGATAAAATACAAATATTCATACGATCGTCGTGATCTTTCTGTTCGACTAATGGTTACGCTCCTTTTTGTTTAGACAAGCAAAGTGATGAAAGAAAACTTACAGTTAGTAAGTCAAATAGTACCATCCCGTACTTAAGAAGTTTAAACTTAAAGAGTACTGCAAGCATGCTCCAGGGTAGGTAGATCTTTATCTGCCCTATGTAAGTACTTCGAGTGGTATGCTAAGTGTTGCCTCGAGAGGTCCTGCCCACGCTCAATCTCGAACTCCAGCTATTTTCCTCGTCCTTATGTTTATTGGATTAAGATTAAATCAACACAGGTATTTACTTAGTTGATCTGCATTACTTTTTCAGGAAACTATGTACTCTAGTACTAGTTAGCAGAAGAGATGAATGAATGAACTTTAACAAAGCAAAAACTGCCTTTTAAATTTGTCTAATAACTTTTCTCATAACTGAACCACTGTTGTGCTTTACTGGCGAATGGCGACAATGGTTTTCTGATTCGTCATACACGACGGCTTTTATGTGGCAAATTCACGCGAAAGGATCGATCTCAAATGTTGGTGCAGATGCTAACGATCTTGCCTTCTGTCCCGTTTGGTTAGAGTCCTTGAGACTTTTATTCTACTTCATTCAATTAGAACTAATAAACGTGCGTCGGTAGAGGTTCTATATTTAGCCCGAGACGGTGCAGTGATTTCTAGTTGAAAACGGACATAATCAATTTATCATAGAATTGTTTTCAATTGATTTTGAGGGAAATTTATCTTAGCTGAATTCATGCAGTAAGCAGATTATTTGTCTGCACTGAAGATCGTATGATTAACTAGAAGATTTTCGTTAGAAATGTGCTAAAAAGTAATAAAAAAAAAAACCTGTGAATTCTACCATTGGCGGAATAAATCGGCGCCTAATAAAATTTGTGGCTTTGTTAATTAATAATTAGTTTTGAAAACTAGGTAGTCACTACTCAATAATAGGGGTCATTTGAGTAAAAGGTACTTGCCCTATGGATAGGTATCTAGTCTAAACATTCTCATTTATTATTACAGACGCATAATAAAAGACAACAATCCTGCCTTCTCTATTTGTTGCCTAACTGGGCAGTGTGGTCGATCAAAATCAAATCACAGATCACTATATAAATCAAGAGTCACTTGTTTTCTACATTTTTTCTGCTTCATTCATCGACATATTTCTTTATTTATTGAACATTGTGTATTCTTGCCTCTCGTCTAACATTCATTATGATCACTTCATACGGTTTCACATATCTATTTTACCATATCTACATATCACTTGTACGTTTTACTTCGATGGTGAATTCAGGTTACATGCTATACCTTGCGGAACCTGCTTAATATCGATCGCCCATGGACTCGTCAATGGGCCTAAGCCCCTCCGACCCGCGAACACGGAAACCTCTTCGTTTTCCGTGACGTCATAATCGAATTACGAAAACACCTTTACAATTAAACAAGTTTGATTGGTTTTGAGCTGTGCTAGACATTTACATAAGAACAAGTCGCCTGTGGATATACTTTCTAAATAAACTAAATTTGGCGTTAAATTATACACATATATAATTGCTCTGACCAGAATTGGAGTATTTCCTTCACCTTTTGACATTAACAGCCGCTTAAGTGGCTCCTCAGCCACTGACGTAATGGATAGTTTAACCAGCCGTTATTTCATTCTGTTATTAGTATGATTATTACTATTAATATTGTTATAGACTGTTTCTGTGTCATTACGTTTTTATTACTTTCATCTATAATATAATTATTAACTTTCTCTTTTATTCATTAAGTTGACCACTATTTGCCCTAATGCATTAACTATTACGTATTGCATACTGCAGCGTATCAACTTCGTTCATTGCTACCCGTCCCGTTTCAGGTCATATTTGTCCTTTTGCTAGTTTTTCGTACTCCACGCTAAACATAAAAACAATATTAAGAGCGCACTATGGCGAAGGAGCAGTCACTCTCTCCTTTCTTGTCGTTAATTAACTAACTTTTTATTGCTCAGAAAATATCATCATCGATCAGTCGTAACAACAATAACAACTTTAATAATCAACAATAGCACAAGTGCATTCATTGTCATATCAATTGGTGATGATCATTATATCTCTATAAATACATCTGCGACCAATAGACAAATTTTATTAATTGTCGACCGGATTCTAT
>NW_019211459.1:20010582-20065621 GCF_002443255.2 Varroa destructor
AACGTATAATACAGATGATATGTGTGTCATTTGGGAAACTACAATAATGGGATCTTCCTTTTTCCCAATACGTTTTCTTCTCTATCTGATTAATTTCATACTTGAGAGGTAACTTTCATCTCCTGATAGTATTTTCATAAGCCGTTTTTATAGTTAATTATTTTACTACAAACAAAAATTTGCTACAAACTGTTGTGACAACCATATTAATACATAAAATGCCTTAAGGTTTCGAAGCGTCCGCCATTTAGCGTTGGTGACCTGGTAATCTATTGATTTGTTAAGCTGTCATCACTCCACAAATGTTACCGTATCGTACCATATATAGTGAAGCTTGTTATACTGTTTGACGGTATGATATGTTCTTATTATGTTACACTATGGATCGTCTGCAACTGTATTACTTTATGTTGCACTGTGCTGGATTAATAACTTCAATCTCTGATATTGCTCATGACGCTTTTTGTACTTCAGGTTCGCATTTTCTTTCATACTCTTGCAATCATGATTATGGGCATCTGAAAATGACAACGACGCGCCGAAATCCGAAAGCAGATCGCTATCAGAACTGCTTAAGACTTCCTTCCCTGCCTTCGTAAAACTTTGGACTCGGACGACGGCAGAAAGGATATCTGAACAACAAATACAAGGTCAAAAACAAGCAAATAAAATTGCTTTCGTTCCGCGATAGCTGAACATTGCAATAGCGTACCCAAAAATAACTGGCACAAACTATGCAATACTGTCCTTTTCAAAGCAACAGTGAAGAAAAAAGAAGATGATATTGGTATCTACGAGGGCCGAGTGCACTAGTCCTTGGTTTAACTAGACCGAAATCTTACGCTTAACACACGCACTACGATTGAAGTAGCCCGCCTCATCGATTTCTATTACAGTATTATAGTAAGGATCAGATGAATTGTACTCATCAGAATTCGTGCACTCGAATGACTACCTTTATGGCGTTTCTGTGTTTAGCGTGACGATGATGACCATTATCGTCACAATCGTGCTCACCATCCTCGTTATATATATATATATATATATATATACGCGTACTATCTAAAAAGGTCTAACGAGGGCTAACAAAACCTCATGTGCATTTTATATATATACAGTATAAATCAGACTGAAGTCGTATCAGGCTGATTCAAATGGCCTGAACTTCCCGCCAGAGCAAGTAGCATGAACACTCCTTCATCGAAGTAAGTAGAGAGATTGATCTATTTTCCGAGCCTGAATTGCCAGAATCCACCATACGCACGACGCTATTCTTTAGTGCTCGAAAAAAAATACGTTTTACGGTGGACTAGCGCTCATAATGGGCGTAGTCATGCTCGACTGCTCGACGTGTCACAACGATCAACGTGTTCCTTGAAGCCCTAGCAAACACGACAACAACAATACGACGATAATAACTACGCTAAAAATGGGGCAAACACAAAAAAGGATGTCGTAGTAATCTAAATTTCTCGGAATTTTAATCTGGCTAGTAATCGTATGTAATCGTTGTGTAACGGTGTCACAAACAATATTTCGCATTATAAACTTAACAGCTCTCGTTTGAGCCGGCGTCAGCAGGCGTTCATAATTAGTTCAGAAACAATACTTGACCTTACGAGAAAACTGGACCGTCTGTATTTCTAGCACCGAACTCGTCCAACCGAAGAAGGGATCGCTACGAAATTCAGTCAATTTTTATTATTTCTACCGAAGTCATTTTTGCTGAACTGTTCTAATTCATTCTATCTGCAATTTCCTTCTATTCCCCTAGTCGCTGCCACTGCTATATATTAGAATAGTTCTATTTAGCAATCGAAATTCTCGGTGCACTAACAACACGATGTGCCAGGTAAAAAAAATTATTGTTCGATTTTTTGTTGTTATAGACATTCGTGGCAGCCAAATGGCGAACGATGGACACACAAGAATCGGATAAAAAAAGCTCAATAACAACAGATGAATACCAAATTCAATAACTGTCGAAAGTAAATTTAGTGTAGAGCTATTGAAGTAGCATTATATAAACATTAATCAGACCGCCATTTTGAAATTTAATTACACACTAATTAATGTATTCGTCCAATAAAATCAGGCACCCCCGCCCGTTAGCCGTTGACGCCAAGAGTAAACAAGGGCTCACCAGCTTGGCATAGATTCGCTTAAAATATTTGAACGGAAAGGACTGCAGCCACCGAGAGGTTGGGTAAAAGGATCAGTAGTGCCACAAAACGTCTATCATATATATGTATGTGTAATAATATTAATTCGGTTAAAAAGAGTAAGTATCTCTTATCAATAGGTCACTTAGTACAGTCTGGTAATGATCATCAACAACGACTAAAGGTTGACGACGAAAGGCTCCAGTTTTCATTAAGATGTTGTCAGAGGAGTAACAACAGACCTGCAAATATCGTTGCCCTCATGGCTTGTAATGGCTCAACGCGAAAGGCAAAACCACCGCTCGTCTACGTGGTGAAAGCACTATTATTGCATTTACCATATGTTACCATTGCTAATCCATTTTGTCGAATAGTCAGTATTTTATATTTTTATTTGGACTGCGTTCTTCATTATTATCATGATTTTTGTGATACTCAACGCAGCGTTGAAAATTGTAGCTTATCCGATACCCAAATAAATATTTCGAGCAAATGGAAGGTCTCTGCGTGCACAGCGCTATGACTTGTGGAAAGAGGCCGGTCGGACGAAGTCGAAGGTAACACAAGTCTGTAGTAAACGGGAACCGCGGCCTTAAAACCGCAGGGACTACCAGATGAGAGAACAAGCTATAGCAAAGAAACGGATTTTCAACGACAAAAATTACTGCTAAGAGAAGTAGCTTTGTAGCTAGTTACATTATTGCTCCCTTTTGCCACTGGTGCTACACAGAACAAGATCATTTACAGATGAAGGGGAAATCGACAAAAATCGTTCGCCCCTTTTTTAATGGCCTTTGAGTTAGTAAATAAACCCAGATAGGAAATGTTCAAGTTCACAGAACAAACAGCCATGGGCAAGTTTACATTGCGTGGCAACCAATGCATGATTGAATTTCTAAATCGTGAGTCTGGTGATCACTTTTTTAACAATATTATGCTAAACGATACCAATTCCAATACTGTGTTTTCTGTGTATCAAGCTTTGTTCAAGCTGTCATCGACAAACGTAAGGTGTTATTCCTAACCCTATTGATGGTGACGAATATACCAAGCGACACTTAGAACCTCTATCTTTATAGTCCACACATTTTGCTCCAATTCGATGTGTAAATATCGTAAATTTATTGAAGCGCGCCGGCTATACAGGAGATACTAGTGTATAACGGAACGCCCATCTATCGTCGTACTTTGAACCGATCGGCGCCAAACGGCCACGAGAACGATTGTGTTATCTACGCCTACTGAGTGACGCTTCGTCGCAATGCCGCTGGCGTGTTATTGCGGAACTGCGGTCAGGATAACCGTGCATACGCAATACAACGTGCAGCAGTGCAGCCGTTGATGCGAAAGTCCCAAAGCGGTCCGACCACTCAGACTAAGTCAAGGACATAATCTGAAAATACCAACAGGAACAACTAATTGGCCATGTAAAGACCGTCAATATAACGAAGCGTGAGTGAGATGCTAGCTGACAAACGCAGTGGATTATTTGTTATTTTTTTGCTATTTGTTGAATCGATGCCGTTTTTGAGATAATATATATTAACCACCGAAACTTAATGCCTTTTGCGGGTCACTGTCGTCTATGAGGTAGGTATTAGCTCGTTGAGAAGTCGAATAGAATTGGTTATTGGCTACCATAAATTTGCTTATTTTGTTCAGCGGATCTGCTCAATGGCAAAACCGGATGTAAACCTTGATACAGTTATTTATATGGCTGATCTCGTTCTGGTTGCTGTGTATCCTATAGTATACTTCAGTGTGAATTATGAGAGGCGCTCGGTCTATGCAACGTTACATATACTATTTCTTTAGTATTAGGGTCGATTCCACCCTTGTCTACTTCGAGAAATTGAACGACAGCCATTCGTACGTTTCTTCTGATCAATCGTAGACATTATTCAATAACAAGGATAAATATAGATATATCAGTTTTAAACATTCTTTGTTTCTGGTATAAAAACGTGGCAATCGAAATCATCCTAATGCTTCATTTTTATTTCGATCTTTCCGCTATTAAAGCACACTAATGTTAATGGGTCGAAAGCCGTTTGGGCTCTATGTTGAACAAGCGAGAGACAGCATGTCTCTGACGCGTTTAACATGTTTCAACTTAATGTGGCGTTTCGAGTATCACCACGAAATCGCCGGCTAACACCCAACAAAAACGTCTCTAGCTATAACACAAGTGAAACACTGCATTCGTACATATTTCAATTACTATTCAAAAACGTAAATGCTCCGATCTATTTTTCTCGTTCTTGTCGGCTATTGTAAGTGATAAAATGTCGTTTCCGGCCAAGTGTGTCGCTATGATCCGATACTACTAACGAATAGATGGGTTCGTACGCAAAGCTGCAAAATTTTAGGTACAAGCTCCATCCTACAAATAAAGCTAACAAACTAACGAACAATACAGCCTAGGAGCTATTACCTGTGTCACAGACCCGGGAGATCCGATGTACGTGCTCTCATTGATGGTACAGCGTGCTAAATATCGATACGCTTGGGAAATCAGCCATTTCGTTAATTCATATTAGTACTACTTAGCTGTGCACGCTCCCCTCAATAATCGTTTAGATTTATACAATCGTGTAGGATAAAGAGCGAACTAGCGTTGCACGTAACAATCGTTCACTGCTTTACGTGAGGAAAATTCCCGATTTCAAAAAACACTAAAGTAGTTCTATTAAACTATCGTACAATATATGGTTATAAAGTTGTATGGTATAAAGTTAAGAATATGGCCACAATACCGTAATCATGTTTCTAACTTCATAAGAGCACGAATTCACGATTGACTGGACGCTTTTAGACTGCATAACCTATATGTACATATATCGTCGTCGTCGTCGTCGTCGTCGCCATATTCAGTCGATCTACGCCCGTATCTTCGGACCATATCGATCGTCCTATCATGTTCCGTCGATATATGTTATGGGCCAATAGTGTCGGGCGATTTGTCAAGCCGCCATCAAAACACTTCGTTTGTCGAAGCACCAACGACCGCTAACAGTCATCAGGGCCTTCACCAATATTTCAACGGTTTGGACGTCCGCTCATCTTTCAGTTATTAAGGGATGATCTCGGTGATAGCGATGCTACCGCTAATTGTATTAGAGTTTAATAAAAGTTGACAATACCGCCATGATGTACGAAGATCTTAGCCGCTGAATATTCGACCGATGCTACCGCCAACGATGTTTGTTACAGTTGTTGCTATTGCTTTTGTTGTGTTGTCTGCTAATATTGTCGCCGCCGCCGCCGCCGTCATCATCGATGCTTATGGCAATGCTGTGTCTACTAATGAATCATCATCCACCAGCTTTGGCACATGCATCATTCGCGCACCTATCTACCATTGCTGCTATTCACGTATTGACACATCACGTTGGCAAGCAAATGCTGAATTGATCGAAAACGAAGGCGGTAGCGACGTATTGGTTGTTGGCGTCAACCGTACGGCAGATGAGATATCGTCTACTTGGGGCTGATCGACCTGCAAACAATTCACGTGAGACTTGTCGCTTCGTTTTCAACATTTTCAACGTTTCGAATTAGAAAAAGATGGGGAACAATAACAGAAGGAATCGAATCTTAGCTAATGGAAGATCGGTACGCGTGTCGGACGATATGAAACCCGTAATTTTGTGTTAGTTAATCACCAGTGTTGTAGAAGAATAGTTAAACAAGATCGGCAGCGTACCGAAAGTTAAAACTAGATATGAATCCATCTCAATAATAACATACAAACATCTGTGATTGTATGTGTATTGCCAGATTAAAAATAGATCTATTTGTTGAGGACTTTGTTTTCAAACATAAGCTTCATTTTTTTGGTAACATTTGAGATGATTTCTCAGTTTGTCGCGGGAGTAACGTGTATATAAAATGTGGTAAAAACCCAGTCAAGTCGATCTACAACTCGGACAAACTGATAATAATATGCAGGATACTATAACGAATCTGGTTTATCATCACTACTAAATATATCGAATTTAAAGAAAGGTGGTCGCTCTCGTGTTACCTCAGGGTCTATCAGTCTCTCTCTCAAGTCTTCGGGGCAACTGACCTAATACAAACTAATAAATACCATTACCAAAGGCTCAAAAACTGATCCGAGCGTTCACCGCCAGCAATAGCAAAAACAAACGGAAAAATGGCGTGCCCAGAGTCAAAGGTCGTAGCAGTTTCAACACTAACGAAATCCTTTTAGAGTCACAGTTTCCGGATTAATCTCACCTACAGTAATTTTAGCTACGAGTAGCTGTGGAAACAACGATGTCGTCCTATCGCGCAACACAGGCCGTGAGCAAGGACAACAATAAAAACTGCCACAATGTCGTCTGTGCGTTTCTCTGTTGTTATTGCTACCGCTGATAGCTGAGCTAACGATCGTTTGACCTCCTCCCCCCATCGTGCAGTAATCGTGTGTTAGAACAGGCTGTCAGCATATCTACTGCCCCTCCCAAAGTGATCAGGGAGGCTATGATGCTGCTGGTGCAAACGCATCTGTTGTTACTAGTTGCCGGTCATCGTGCTTTGTTTGGATGAAGCAGTAGTCCACTTAATCGTAGCTGTCACCGAAACTGGTGAGGCTGAAGTTTACGCAAAAGTATAATCGCAATTCGGTACTGTTGTCATTATCATCGCTGCTATGTGATTGCGATAAGACAAACAAAGGCTATCACAAAGGCATATCCCATCTCGTGGCTCTTTTTTGTTGCTGTTGTTTGTAACTTCAGCCAGTCTTTGCCCCTCTTTGCATTGCCACTTCGATATAAGCAGACTTGCGGCTGGAAGCAGCGGTGGCAACCGTCACATTGCTTAAACTATTAGCCCCGGCACCAGCAGCGTCAAAGATTGTAGCAATAGAACATCGCTACATTTGCTGCGTTTCGCCGTTCCCCTAGCGGACTTCGTAGCGACTTCGACGCGCTACATTGGCGCAGTCTACTTTCGTGTGGTTAAGCTAGACAGCAGCCAGCTAGTGGAGGGTCGGGCTGATAGACAAACGCGTACACACTAAGAAATGATGCGACGCACAGAGATAGAGAAACTGGCAGTTTTGTAGTCGTGTAATTGATGCAGATACTGGTTTGTCTGCTGTGACTGCTTACCGATGACCCTAGTTCGCGCTGGTCTTGTTAATCATGGACAGCGATCTTTGGACTTAGTCGTCATTTGGTTGCTGCTTGCTTACTCGCAAGCTCACGAAAAAGAACGTAGCGATGACCTACTGAAAACATCACTTTGAGGGGTGGTGCCAGCGGACAGTCGAGTCAACAGTAGATAACGGTTACCCCAGCAATAGCACCAATAGTAGTTTAATTTGTTGTAAATGCCAGCAGACGCTCACTGAAAAAGGGCCAAGTCCTTGAAGCGACTCGCGCAGAAGGAGGTGCCATACGATCAAAAGGCTGAATGGAGCCAGCACAAAGCCACGCGATGCGCGCAAATGCTCTCTATTCTATGTAGCTTGACCGTTTCAATTTCCTGCTAGCATGCCCCACTTTCTTCTGCTATTAACCACAGGCCCAAAAAAAAGCCACGGATCTGGATGACATTTCAGTGAGAGTCACACATCGGGATAGCGTTACGCTGATATACCTGCCTATGATTTGATGTAAAAGACATCGTAAGCAAACCAAAACACGTTCCGTTACAGCGTACAGCCGCGGTATTGTTGCGTTCGCCGTGTTCCTCGCCGCCTTCGGATGAGTAGGCCGAGAATTTAAGGTCCTGGGTAATGGGCGGAGGGGTATGCGACTGACAACATTTCATTGAAGCTAATCGTCTTCTATTTATCGAAAACATAGGTATGGCCTGCACGTCAGTCAGCCCAGCCAAGATAGTTTGCGACAATGCTTAGCCAGGTCGATATTATTAGGGTTAGTTAACGTTGCTTATTTACGTGTAGTTCGGGAATGGTAACAAATGAAAACAGTTTATAAATATTGTCGATAGATATTAAGTGAAGTGATATTACAGGATCGTACTATTATGTTGATTCTCATGCTTCTCACCAAGTGCTCTTGACAGACAAAAAAAAACATGTGGGTTTTTATTGTCCCTACGGTGATTTGAAATAAAGGCTGCCCTAAAAAGCAACTGCCAATCGAATAAGCATCAAAGTTATTATTATTATTATCAGTAGTAATAATAGGGTCGGCCATGCCTCACATCTCAGCCTTTATAGCTGGTGATCTGGTAAATCTTGCCAAAAATAATAGCCGGTCCTGTACCCGCCATCAGCGCCTACACTCCCCTTTGCGAGTATTTTTGAGCAGCACGCCGAGGAACGTGCCGTGCCAAACAGAGATTCGAGCCCTTAACGACGCCAAACAATAATGATGATGGCTTAGTTCATCAAAAATAAAACGCTTTAAAGTGCTAAGCACGGTGACGATCGTTTATCCTAAACCCTGGGGTGGCAATTTCTCGTTTTTTCCACGCACAAATCATATGCGTCGTGAAACGTCCTTACATCATGTCATTATATTCCATATATAAATACGATTGCGTCACATTGTTCCAGTGTAATTAGGTGGGTCTGCTATATATGTGTGTGTATGTATGATACGCGTGTCTTTTCTATTCCTGTAACATTTCACGTTTATGCAATGAATGTTAGCAGCTGCGCTAAATGACCAAATTAGATAGCATCCTGACACTTGTAGAGTACATTTCGGGTAACGACAATAACAGACAAATAAGAAGAGCTATAATTGAAGCACTTCGAATGAGGCTGGATGTGCTGAGATAAGATAGGAGCTCGATGCTGATGATGCTCCTTGGCTCCTTGTGGCTAGAGAAAAAGAAATGGTGTCCCGCGTAACAATATTTCGTGACATTTTGTTTCATCTTCATTTGTCTCTCGTCATTCATTTCATAACCTTTATAATCATAATTCGCTTAAAAATTCTTTAAAGGTTGGCCAGCACCCAGTCGACTGATACTGAAACCTGGTGATAGATGCCGGGTTGATGAGATTGCGCGCATCCAAAACCTGCTGATGTGATACCGACGATCGTCCAGCGACCGTTTAGAAATAGTGTCATAGGACCACCAGAGTCACCGACGCACGCATCGCGTTTGCCCTCCTTGTAGCCGGCGCACATCATCTCTGGGTATATCTTGATATGGATGCCCCGTAGTTGATGCCACCGTTCGCATTCTAACCGCGTTATAATTGGCACCTGGACCTTCTGGAGGACCCGGGTACCATAGCGGTTGTTGAGCGAGGCGTCGGTTTTGCCCCAGCCCGTAACTGTAGCTCGCCATCCCTCGAAAGTCCATCCGCGCGGAGGCAGGCAAACCGGCAAGATGTTCTCCTGATAATGAATATAACGATCGAGCTTTAGCAGTGCGACGTCGAATCGATCTGGCTGCGATGCTGAGAAAGCAAAGTTCGGATGTATCTTCTTCTGAGCGACTCGGAATGTCCGCGCTGACGAACTGCGCGAGTACCTCGACGCTTGAATGTCGTAGGCGCCGAGTACGACGCTGATTCGCCGAAGCGGATTGAGGTGAACGCAGTGAGCGGCAGTGATCACGTAGTGATGGCTGACTAGTGCTCCGCCACACTGCTGTCGACCGATCTTGATGTGGGCCTGCCACGGAAACTCACCGAAGTGAGCGTCATCCCCTCCAATGATTCGACGCTGTAGCTTTTTGTGGCTGCTAGTTTGGCCACAGACGGCATCGTCGTCAAAGCCACTTTCAATCACGCGCTCCGTCTCAACGCCGACACCCGGTGTTCCAAAACCTCCAGACATTGGCAGTGCATTCGCTGAGCCCAGCACGGAACTCAGGTCAAAGCTCGGGGAACTCCGTGTTGTTACCGGTTTATAGCAGCACGTATAAAAAATCGAACTGCCACAACGTCCACCGGCTTGGCCCCCCGCCACGACACAGTACAGCACCAGCATGCACTCGCCATCCTCCGCAAGGCTCGGGCCTGATGAGCAGGCGCCATACTGTTTCCGCACAAAGGATCGACCTGTAAGGATATGATCGTCGTTTTGTTTGACATCTTGGCGTCGATCAGGCTGGTAGTCGCGATCCGTAGATGACTCGAGTTCGGGATGCGATATTTCGACAAAGCTAAGGTTGCTTGGATGATAGACGTTCGGTATAAAGCGGGGGGTTGAGATAACGCCTTCAGCCGATTCAGCTACGGACAACAGTAGTAACACGTTGAAACTGACAATCAGACTAGAACACGCTGCAGATATGACTAGAAGCAATAAGCGGCACGTCGTAGATTGTACTGCGGCTGATCCGCCTGCACTCCGCCATCTGCTGCATTTCATGTTGAACGGTGGGGCTCAATGACGAACACAGTCTTACTCCAATCACTAGATGAATACATCATCTGTTGTATCTATACATTGGTAACACAATGGCAGAGCTACACGTCGGCACGCAGGGAAAAGCGGGGTAGAAAAGACGTAAGCAGGATCACGTTCTCACAAACTCGATCATAGAGGCACAAAAAACAACATTCACAGCAAGATATGATATGACGCGCGCACACTGATCGAAATGGGCTGTCTAATCCAGAGTGAATTCTAGACGAAAATTTATCCACGGTATTGTTGCATAGTATCCTTAGATGAAGAAGCGACTGCACCTAAAGATCGTTGTACACGTTGGGGATTAAACCTCGTATACAAACCTTTCAAAAATTACTTTAACTGCAGTCCCAAATAATCCTGATATTGAAAGCACGCCAAAACAGAACAAATCTTTATAATGGATTCCTTTGACGGGTGACACAATATCCGTTAAAGCACAAAAGAAGGAAGATTGATTACAACGTACTATTGTGCGTCCGGGTAAAAAAATCACCCAAATTACATTTTTGCATCACTACTGCTTAGCTCTCGTTGCGGATTTGCTCGTTTCGACTCGTTAGCAGAGCTATAAAAACAACACATACAGTATTGGAGTACTCGGGATGAACTAAAAGATAGGCACGAACTCAACGACGATGACAGGAGAAATCACGAGCACACAAACGATACGACAACAGCTTGAGCAAATGCTAGGTTTCCATAATAATATCTATTAATTGACAAAACATCCAGTTACCGCAATGATTAGCACCATCATAACCTCCGCCGTCTTGCTTATCAAAACAAGATTAGCGAAGAACGACGACAGAACTGCACAGGTACGTCACGATGCGTAAACGATGACAACGAACCACTATTACGATCTGACGACGAAGTCTACTGCTGCGATTGTTGTTACAGCTGCAATTCAGCGGGGGCAGTGGTTTTCGGTAGCTTGTGGCACTCGGCGTCGATCGTGCGCCAACTGCTCGTATTCCGCTGCAAATTACTGCGAAGCAACGGTGATCGCAGCTGCCCGCGACAGCGACCAGGACTCCCCCTCGCGGCGGGAAAGGGCAACGACTAGCCGTTGCTTAAGGTGCTTAAGACCTGCCAGACAGTGGCAGCAGCAGCATCTGGGGCAAACACCAACTAAACAAGGAATAAATGGGAGGGCTGAAGTCTTTTTTTCTTCTTTTCTCTGGTCGATCGTCGACCGAGAAGACAACTTCTGCATTAGATGTATGACTAAACAGCGCACTATCATCACCAGTAGCACAACTCCATCTCATGTTGAGTCTTCGTCGTGCATGGTGACAGCGCAACAAGAGTTCGTAGAGTTCGGCGTATCATCAGGCAAATCACAGTAAGCCAAAAGTGGGGGTAACTGCATAAACCGGGGATTACTTGTCGTCTTTGCAACAGATCCACTCCATGGCAGTAGTACTAACAGCAGTACTAATGTTGCGGTATCATACAAAGGTAGGGTCAATGCGGGAGAAGCGATGTTATCGTCTCGAACCGCGCTGGGGACCAGTTACTACGGTGGCGATCCTATTTACAGTGAGGACAATAGTAATATTGTTTAATTCTGACAAATCGTGATCGTTGTTGCTTTGGCCGTTACTGTCGTCGGAAATGGGGTTATGTAGCTCAAGCCTGTAAACAGATATACAGTGGTCTCACTGGAGACGATGGTTCTTCACGACGGATGACTACACGAAAAAATAGCTAAGGGCTGGTACAGAATGGGTATCTTGGTATCGTTTTATTATTGGTTGGTTTAGGGTCAAATCACTGCACAAATAGAGAATGAACTAAGCGATATTTCGACGGCCCAGTTAAACGCTGGACTGTTTATCTTGAAGCAGTGACTGCCTTCCGGGCAGTTACTGCCTTTCACGGAGGGAAACACAGAAAGCGTTGATTTCCTAGCGCATTTGCCTCTGTAGGTCCCAAACAAATATTTACCGAATTGTTGATCTTAAAAGAGGTAGCTACTAACGGAGTTCAGAACACTGGATTGTTTATGACAGTCATTAATTTCATTGTGCACTTAATATAGATAGTTTTTGTTATTTTAAATTAATGGAGGTATTTAGAATGCTAAGTGTATGTTGACAACATGCTTGTCGTTTTAAAAAAAATGCACTTAATTCCAAGTTTTCTCAAAAATCCTACGTCTGTATGAGTTGCAGTACCATTTTTGCTAAAGAAGTGCATCGTTCACTCCTAATTATACCTAATTGTTAAAACAATAATCATAATCTCAGTTAGTGTGGGTCCGAAAAAGAACGAGCTCCGTGTAGTTGGGCCTTATAATGGGAAATTTTATAGTAGATCAAAATCGCGAGATTTACAATTGATTGTTTAGAATAGAATTTCTTGAATTACCTGAATGCGCTGAAGCTTAAGAAGCCTCTAAGAAGCTAACACCACCTTTTCATGACTCTTTTTCTTTATGATCACCGATATTATTAACGAAACGTCGTTTGTCTGGTACGCATAATCCATTCAATAGGGTCGCAAAAACATTTATTTTTCTGTTAATGTAGATCAAGCAAATCTGATATCTAGATAATACAGTACTAATGATTGTAAGATATCTCGACATCTAGGAAGGATAAACACGTTGAACGTTCAATAATACGTTGTTTTGACTTTATAAGCTTTATGCTAATTTCATTAATGTAACAACTTGGATTGGGGCAAATACCCTGGTCCTCAATGGGTCTGTAAAGGATGACATTACTTCCATAAGGGTTTGTTCCAGATTGAGTCATCTGTTCTTATACGTTTCGATACTGGTATTCAACTTCTCTGTTCAAATAGATTTGATCTACAGAATCACCCGAATAACTAGACAAGTTCAACTTTGCGGATCTATTGTCATGCAGATTTCCTGCGGCGAATAATGAATAACACGGATGCAACTTCAGGAATTTAACTTCTAGCTGTACCCCCATTTGAACGAAGGGAGAGAGCTCTTCAGTTAGTGTAAAAGTTAATTGGCAGTTCAGCAAAAAAAAGCACTTAAAACACGAAAATGTAACGTTGAAGAAGAAACGTGCAAGGTCCGTAATAACTAAGAACTCAGTTGGCTTTACATCTGAATGGTAAGTTCAATTTAATTTAAACAAGCGTATTTCTTCACTTTATAACAAATGTAACAATTGCTCAATCAATTTTTGAAGTTCAAGGCGAAACCTGTGAAATCTGATAGAAGGTAAAAGCCGAATCATAAATTTATGGATGGCAATACTTATCTATTGGTAATCTGCCTGGACGGAGCGATTTATCGAGATTACGTTTAAATAGAGGCTTATAGCAGGGCTACCAGCAGCCAGTGGCACCACACCCGACGTGAATCGAAGCCATAGAAAAAAAAAAAAGGGTTTTTATGCACATGATACATATTGGATTCTGTTTATGACGCGACCTTTAATAGTCTTAAATATCAACTTCGAGTGAAAAATTTCGAGCCGGCAGTTTTCTGTTTGTTAGAGTGTACCGTTCCCGAGACACAATCAAGCTGCTAAAATCAATTATATGTTGGCCTAGTTACTTATACACCAAAGGCCCCTAAACAGGTAAACAATGTACGTAACTGTATTTGTTGATAAAATGTTAATATCTACTTGATTCAGAAGAAGCGAACACGCAAAATCACTATTATGAATGATTTATTTATTTTACATTAAATATTCTCATCAAACTATATCCGTATTATCATTGCAGTAGCAGATAGTGTGCGTCTCCGATAACAGCGGTTGAACCTTTGCAGTATCTACTAATCAAGAAATTATATAACAATTAGGCCGGCATCCATCTCTTCGTAAAAGGTATCATTTTTTTCAGTCCTTTTACTGGTTATTCGTTTGCCCTGGGGCGACTATACGTTGCTAAGTACATAAAACATAAGCGAAAACTGAGCCTATTTAAAAATGATTGCTCTTGGATACCTGTTCAACCGCCGATCGGAGCCACCGTTCCTGAGCTATTCGCACTCATTCGAAAAGTCCATATTCGAAAAGTAACCTCGGCTGACTGAAGGGTAAAGAATCAGAAAGAAAACCCCAGACTCTGCACTGGCAAATAATGCGAAAGACCGCTTACGGGGATATTTTTAGACAAAACGCACGACGATTTTCACGCTTTAGGCAGCCGCGTAAATCTTCTTTTAAAAAAAACCGTAATCGAGGAGTGAGCCGAAGCGGCTTAGTAGATGACCGCTTTCGTATGAAATAGCCCGTGATATAAAGTTAACAAGAAATTTGAAAAACCCTTCTCAAACGGATATTGTTGCCGCTATACAGGTTTCGAAAGAATCTTACCAAACAAAAAAGTTACGCTGCGATCACAGCAGACAAGGGAAGCGTTAGGGGGTCGATATAAATCAACTGATGTAAGCCGGATGACAAATAATCGATCGCCCTAAAGATTGAAACTATGGAGTACATATGTAGTCTAGCACAGCGCCGGCCATAAATTGCGCATCGACGCTCCGAACCTAATAGGTACGTTATGTCCGCAAAAACTGGTGAAGTCGTCCGACCGAGCACGGCTAATAGATATAATGTATATAATCCACATAGGAAGGTCATTAGGAAAAGTTTATATATGTACACAACTAAAAGCTATCGATCAAGACGGAAAGAGTCAAGGAGTCCGTCTACCTAAATACCATTGTGGGAGGAGGCATGCACATACTGATATTTACACAAGCAGCGTAATCTATAATATGATAAAGATATTTATTTATCGATGACAGATTTTGCTGTTTATAGGAATAATATCGTCATTATCGGAAGATTATAATCAATTGTCCACCGGTCAAAGAGGAATCAAAAACACTTCATTAGTTTTCTAACAATTGCACTGACCCATTCGTGTTCCTTACTCGTCGTTCGTAGTTATTCTTAAGCAGTGGCACATTCAGCAGGCAGCGCGAGTGAGCGTGATCGCACATATTATAGACTGAGAGTCTCTTTTCATACCCATTAAAATTTACTACCATTGTTAGAACACAAATGTCTATCGTGTTGTTGTTGATGGTAAATAAGCAATTGCAAATACTTTTAAAGGACTGCTTATTATACAGACCTACGTATATAGGTAGCACAATTGCGTCGTGCAAAGACCGAAATCTTGAACTGGAAGTTATAGGCATTCTTCAACAAACATTGACGTGGTACTAGTTAGTGATTAGGTCTGTGACAAATGGAGAGAAAAAAGAAAAGGCATAACATGTCTGTGGTCTTCAAGTCTGATTTAAAAATTGAACCACAAATAATTAACTTCGACGCCCTAGATGTGTCAGGAGGAAATAGACATACACGAATGAAGTAGCGACAGCTTTAGTAAAAACTATTTTTAGAATTAATTCACGTCAGAACTAATTTAAAGGTTATTTTGCACATGAATATTCCTCTGACGAGATTTTGTACTATTTAATTTCATTTACATTGACTCTTATTCGAGGACTGTTTCAGTTAGCTAGAACTTTGGAAACTGGTGCTGGTCAAAGTAGTGGATACGTGTTTGTTTAAATGATATGGAAAAATTTGAGCAACCTCCCTTTATACTCATTCGCTCCACGGCGACATCTAGAGTTGACGTTCTAAGCCGCTAGACCATGTCAGAAATGACAGAACGTCCTAGTATGAACAGGGTAAAATGCCATAAAAAGCATAAAAACATATTGTTGATTCGCTAAAGCGTAGATTTTGATGCCTAATGGGCCATCTGCCAAGTAGCAATTAGGACATGAAACCGGTCATCGATTGTACAGAACTCTATCTCTGTCACAGTCGCTTGCGTCGTATGAATATGTATCTTTCATCATATATTGTGTATGGGTAGCATCCGTTTGCCATTTACTGTTGTTGCGAACAATATTGAAATGGTAGTTCAGCAGTTGAGTGGGAAGTTCCCATATGCAGCAAAATACCCCAACGTCCGCGCACCTATTGAGGGGCATTTCCGTAGCATTCCGTTTTCTGCTAATTGTATTTGCTTCTGTTAGCAGCTCTCAAGTGGATCGTTTTTACTAACTTAAGACGTGTTCAATTTTCCTGGTTTTCCTCTACGACAAACCCTCATTATCACGAATTTCTCGGTGCAGTATCAGGCATAAACCACATATACACGGCGTTTTAACGTTTCAGATTCAAAAAAATGTCTAACACGTAACTAAACACGTTTCTTCTTTCAAGCAAAAGTACCGATATAAGCGCGAGTTTATCCGTGTCTAGCTTTAGCCGCGTTTGCTCAACGCACACAACGTACCAGTATCCCTAGTTTGGTATGAAAATAAATCCTGACTGACTGAACACACCACTATGTGGTTGACTTTAATTTTGAAATAACTAGAGATACGGTAAATGTTTACGATTTTTGCGGAAATTTGAATCTAACTTATGATTCTTGATTGCATCCCTAAGCATAATCCATTCATTAAATATTAGTGAACTTCGCTGTCTTTCACAACAATAACTACTCCTGTTGTAGGAGTTTTGATAGCGTGGTTCGATCCACCGGTCTGCTCCGAATGGCGTGCACGAATGCTGCTTGGAAATTTCATTCGGTGTGCCTCATTGGCAGCATGCCAGATAGCAAAGATGAGAGCCGCCGAAGCTGCGCTCCGTCACCATCTCTTGGGAATTCGCCTGTCAGGGCAAAACACAGACAAACGAAAACGTGACAAAAACCGGCCAACAACTCATATATATTACGTGCAATTCATTGAATTTTCCTCGAAAAGCTTACATTCTAATGGGTCTAGGTTTATATTATACATTATTCGCATTCTCACATTTGGTGTCTCATTGAGCTTGCCCGAACGATCGACCGCCCTCCCGCCCTATTTTAATAGCTGCTTACCATGAGGCGGTACGGTCTGATCGACAGCGGGTCCATGTGGTGGCCCCTGTGACCGGCGAGGATTTAGCCATGACGTATGCGTGGGCGGCTGCCCAGAATCGGGAAATACCGGCGGCAGACCCAGCGGGAGCTTATTAGATCCAGGGAAAACCGGAAGAGATCGCGGCGATTCCGACTCGGACTCCGATGAGCTCTCACTGTCGTCGCTACTGAAAGTCATATCTGCGTTTGAGATGATCAAAATGGAAGCTAAACAAAGACGACCGTTGCGTGCCACGTCAATGTCCACATTACTACGCTTTGATAGTATAGTCGTAAACCATGAGATTTTACATAAAGTGATATAAAATAAAAGCCAGCACGTAAACCTGTGTCACAGGCTCAGCAGGTTGCATTTGACCGGTATTATGTCCTTGCCAGCAGGTGCAAAATCTCGTACAGAATATCGATCAAATACATGAATGAGTCAAACATGTATTCATTATATTTTCTAACGGTGTGTGTATTACGTTAATGTAAGAAGTTGTAATGAGAGCCGAGTAGGTGTTGCTAGGGGTTCATTAGGCTGCGTCCTACCTAGCAAGGGCCGCTGAAAACTGATCGTCGTTAGCTGCACGGAAGTCAACCATTCCCGACGGGGAGCCTGTCGCTGATGCATTCAGGGGTGGAAGCGATAAGGCCAAGGGGCCCAGCTCGTTTGCGCCATCTCCCAGCTCTCCTAAAACCCCCAGCGGTTCGCGGGCAAATAAGCCACCACTACCAACTAAAAAATGTTAAGGTTAAAGTTAAAAACACAGTTAATTTTTAGCTATTCGAAGAGTGCTTTGAGACATGTTACTTTAAGGTTACAACCTTCTAACTTTTTGACACATACGTTAAACAAATATCTACAGAAACTTAAAAAACATGATAGCCCGTTTATCGCTAAAGTAAGTACTTCTAAGAATCATAGAGTAACCTGGGGAGTTCAAAATTTGCCTTGCGATTATCGAATTATTAGAAAGTAATGGCCGAAGTCTGACAATAGCAGTACGTGGTTGAAATAATAATGATAAGCCTAATTGAGATTAACACGAGAGTGTATCATTATTAATAATTCTGTTTTCCCTACCTGAGGATCTCACGGAGAGATGCTGGCTAGGCTGATGCAATGCGCTTGAGCCGCCTTTAGACCTGCGGCGTAGCAAATGTGGGCTACTCCATCGATTCCATATGCAAGAAAAAAATAATCAAAAAATATCATTAAAATAAAAACATAAATCTATTATGGGTAAATGGCATTTGATCCAAAGGTGCTGCTTTTCTTTTTTTGCCGCTTTTAGACGTCGTTATGCAGAAACGTCGAGGTGAGACTACCTGTCAATATGTTTTGGAGTATAAGATTTATAATAAAATTGACATCTTAAATTAGCCAGTGCATCTCATGGCATCGGATTATAGATCACCCAATAGAAACATCTTCAATGATTACGCTTACGGTATATGACAGGAGATCTATTCAAAGACTTCTAAAACTGCTATGTTTTGGCGTTAATTAAGTTGGCTGTGAGCTAGATAAGTCATTTTTTTTAAAACCCTTTTCAGCATACTGGTAGCCATTACAATTTAACCAAAAGGGCTGTAGTTTCTATTAAGCCGAAGCAGAAGTCTTAACGCGTCTTATCCTTATACGGATTCTTGGATATACTACAATAAGGCTACGAGAACAAATAGCCTACGTCAGCGTTTGCCCTAGAAATGGATTTACGGGTGGATAGATTGCATGATGTGTTACAAAGAGGAAATTAAATGAGGAGGAGAGGCTTAACTTTCAGCAAACGTGGTCTGTTCTTCGCCGACTGAAAAGACGTCGAAATCCTCTCTTATTCAGACAGGTTCTTTAGAGACAGCTTTTGATTAACGATAGCGTCAAAAACCCTTCTCCTAATACACCATATCTGCATGCACTGCTGAGATGCCTTTCGTTTGGGGAAACTGTTGAAGGAAGTACATTGTACACAGGGAAACAGGAGGTGGACATACGGCTACTTCTCGCGGAAAAATAATTAATTTGTCTCATTACTTAGGTATTTTTCAATATAAAGTAAAAGTTCCCAAACAGCATTTACGTTCGGTTTGTGTGAATGGGCTCTTCCAAGCATATATGGTTTCTGGCCAGTGGATATCTAGATATTTTTTTCTACCTGGATGGAGCCTGGCCAGCGTGTCGCTGCATGTGCGTTTTGAGGTTCCCTTTCTGCGAGAAGGTCTTCCCACACAGCAAGCATGGGAAGCGGTCATCTTTATTATGCGTGCGCAAATGAGTTTGCATGTTGCCCTTCTGCGAGAAGCATTTTCCTGTAATTCGATAAGACGCAAAAATACAACAAGTCAATCGGTGGGGCAACAGAAACTGGCAACGTCTTTTTTTATATAAAGACGTTGTGGAAGTTTTTAGTTGTTGGGTCGCCTACGGATTATGTCCACGCGTCTGTTCCGTCTCAGTTCAAAACAAAATGGGTTTCCGGTTGGTTTTGAAGTTTCGCCACCGTGTGTCCTTTAGCTTAAAAAAACAAACGCTATACTCGCTGTACTGTCACGACGACACAGATTTTCACCTCTTATATGAGTGTATATACCGAGCATGCAAAGAATGATTCAAAACTATTGCTAGTATAATGAAATTGGAGATCAGGGTGGTAGGAAGGTGAGGACTGTAGTTTACAATGATATAAATTATGTTCTAATCTCTTCCCTCTTGGAATTTAATTGTGCCGCGTTCGACCGACGCGAGTGAAGGCTATAGAACTTATCCATACACAAGATTTGCTCGCTGTTGAGACGTTATAGTTGTATATAAACAGCTTCATAATGACTATAACATATCGCAACATCGATAACGATTATCAATTTACCCGTCACGATAATCAAATTGATTGTGCATCGCTTTGTTATGCAAATTATTGCATGAGCCTAGAAGCGCTTGAACGTACCGCAGACCCCGCAGGCGAAGGGCTTTTCCTTAGTGTGCACGCTGCGGACGTGCGTCTTCAGGTTCCCTTTCCGGGCAAAGCGCTTCCCACAGCTGTCACAGCCGTAGTCCTGCGCAAATGACGACAATAAAATAATTTGCCATTAGAAAGATAATCGTCGAATGTGGCTTGTTCTGTATTCGACGGCCGTATCTGCTGCTCTAGATTTATTTAGATACTATATATATGATTCGAAATGTTATAGACACTGTAATTGTAAGGTCGCTATCTACCGCTACTGTCAATATCGTACATCAATTAAATGGACAATGTGATAAAGCTCTAACGAGTGGCAATTATGTTTTAGCTAAACTGAAGTTTTTTTTTCGTGCTTACAAATGGTCTGATTGATTTTGATGATGTTCGTGGCATTAAAAGCCATCTCATTAATCGAACTGCTCCATTAAACGAAATAACAATGGCTAATTTATCCTTACGATTTCTGAATAAGAATAATAGTAGACGCCCTGCTCCTTTAATTCTATATTTATAACCTCGTTGCTCGATGCGACAGATACTGAAAGCATAGCGATTTTTCATTAAAGCGAAAATTTTAAAGCGACACGAATATACCAAGCCATAAATTTTACGTGGAATCTTTTCTAATCAATTTGAGGTGCATCTAGCAAGAAAAAAATAATCTAAATCTAAAGGGTCCATGATAGTCCCGTTTCCCTTTACAGATTGACCATTATCAAACACACACGGAAATGGTCGCTTTAACTGATGTCAGATCTAATATTAGAAACAATTAAGGGAGTGTAAAAGAATATGCGTTTAACAACGGATCTTCTCCGTACGACAGTATCTTATCAAATGATAATGGAAATTAGGTTTGTACACAAGCAAATAAGCCAAGGCTACCAAAGTTTAGAAGAGTTCTGTATAGTCAGTTAATCTACTTACTAACAAATCTGAGCCGCTTTTCTTCCCAGTTCTGGCACCCGAATGTGGCCGAGACAACGGATTATCGAGGCTGATATAGGGGACCTTAAAGACAAAATGAATAATAAAAAGCAAAAGGCCGAACGCATTCTAAGTAAACAGTTCGTGGAAGTGGCAGAACGTCAAATAGTTTCATCTTGTTTCATGACACAGGATATGTCCTGGACTACTCTTATATAATATCTCTTCTCTTCATTTGTTTTGGTCATAACGAGGCTCGTGCTCCAGATACGGGGCCTTATTGGGGCTTGGGGAACAACCCAAGAGGAAAAGGGGCTACTAAGGGCCAGACTCTCCCAAGAAGCTTAACACTGGGTACAATTCAGTGAATAGGCTGTACTCGATTGTTTTCTCACCCTTAAAAGAGCCATACGTAAAATTTGCGGCCTGGCAATTCGCGTAGACACGTGTGTCTTTATTTGCTTTACGGTGGCATTATAGAGTGTTTAAATGGAGACCTGTCATGGTTGTGTCCCTCTATTCCAGGAGCAGGCGTGATAGAGGACTTATTGAAGTGCATCTAACAATATAACAGATAATGGAAGTTTTAACAGATAATAGAAATTTCATCTTTCTATACCTTTTCACCGGTGTGTATTTTCATGTGAGTGTCGACGTTCCCTTTTTGCGTGAAACTCCGTCCGCAGACATGACATGAGTACGGTTTCTCCCCCGTGTGAATCATCATGTGAGTCTTCAGGTTACCTGAGATATCAGCACATGAACAAGCTTTCCGTTACACACAACCGTGACTAATATAACTAATATAACCAAAAGGGCCAAATTATTTCACACACCTTCAGTTTTCACCCTAATCCACGACAACGTGGTAATACTACCGGTCGCTCATTTTTTTTACGGCTTTAATGAACTCAGTTTATTGTTTTATATTGTTACAATTCAGCTTCATACAAAAAGCATTATGTAGACGTAGGTAGCTTACATTCTATTGTTTATTTATTTAATCACACTTTTCGTATAATATATGATATTAGCTGGGCTTTAACTAGCCGCTTAGCCAGAGATACCTTATGAATGAATTATTCTTACCCTTCTGAGTGAAGTATTTGTTGCACATGGGACAGAGAAACTGCTTCTGCGGGCCGCTGGGAGTCGTCACAGTCGTGGCCTGTATGTTTGCCAGACTGTGCCCAAGCGGTGAAGTGGATAAGGGCATGGCTAGCGAAAGCGGTAGACCGCCCTGTTGCCGCGGATGGGCCACAAGTGGCCCCACATTCCCGGCCGACCCGCAGGGGCTGCTCGCGCGCGACGGGGGCCGTGACAATATGGAGTTCGGGCATCCTGCTTGATCGCTCCGGCAACGTGCGCCCTAAAAACCATCACGTATGGAACTAGTCATTCTCACATCACAGACACACACACTCATTTGAGTATGTAGCATTTAAAAACATTATATACATATATATACCGGTCGATCCATTTATGTATGCCTTTTGCTGTTGTGATCAATATCATCATTTGCCTGGTGTTTGCTTACCTCGTTCTCGGCGTCTTGATCTATATCCGGGCGGAAAAGTCTCGCGATGAAGTTGTCAGTACATCGATGACAACAGCAGTTGCGGTCGAATTCACGATGTTCGGGATAATCGGTGTCTGGCTCGGGATCCTGATCGACATCTTCGTCCTCTGGGTCATCACAATCATCCCTTGCTACCGACGATAAGTCATCATCGTCATTGTTGTCGATCTGATCAACATCATTCGCCACTCCGTCCAGCTGATCTAATCCGAATTGCTTTCCCTGATCTCCAACTTCTGGAGGTCTATCCTGATCTGCAGTATCTGCGGGAGGCCCGGCAGTAGAAGGGTCCACGACCGACTCCTCCGATCTGCTCCGGTCATGTTGCGATGACTGGACGACAAGATCCTGTTCATTTAAGTTGGGACAATTTTCGTCCGTCGGTTGGTCGCTGTCCTCATCATTTTCGCCAGGAGAGTCTCGACCTCCAGGTAACTGCATTGCCCAAACGTACGTTTTATTGTTGCCAGTCTCGTTGGGGATAAGTAAACATAGGGCAAATGAGGTGATTAGAGACAGAGACATTTGCTGTCGTTTCCATCGCATTAACATGATGATGTAGAAGTAATTCCATCACTAGTACATGGGCTGACGATAGATTTACAAATCTGAACTTTATAAAAGTTTGATCGTAGTAAGATCTTTTTCGGAAGTTCATTCTTTAAATGTCGATCGTATAAATTTTCGATACAATTGTATGTTTCCTACAAAAAAACTAGTTTTTGTTCTTATATTTCTCTTTTTGTGGCACGCGATCGAATCGTTTTAAAGCTCACCTGTTGTGAGTAGTTTGCGTAAATGCCACGGGTCTTAGTGCCTCCTGCTGCGCCGGATCGAAGGCTGCAGTTAACCTTGGCTAGGTAACTAGAAGCCGCAAGCAAGTGACCGATTGCCGGCATAGAATGAGGCCTCTTTTTGAGGAACAGCTTTGTCAAACTGCATTGGTAACCTGCAATATACACACGACTAAACTGGTTCAAACTGTTAAAGATTAAAAAGAAAGGAAATCACCTAGCAAACTGAAATGTTACAGATATACATTCATATCTTACAAAGTACATAAGCTGGCCTTAAAGCCTCATTTATGCTACCATCCTAATCCTAACGAAGGCGGTCCCAACTGAAAGACCGGGTTGGTACGTTGAACCTAGATTGGTGCTTTTGACGTAATTGTTTCTTTAAGATGTTCAGTTGGTAGCGACCTTTTTCACTCTAAGCTTACTTTTGCTTGCCGATTTTTCATATGTGTACTCGTTTACGTACCCGGAAAGGCAGAGGGTGTGCTGCTCAGCTTGAGATTCGCAACCCGACAGAGCATCGAACGTGCAGCGGCTCGTCGGATGAAGGCCTCAGCACTGAGCGTCTCCATCGGAACGTTGTTTATTACCACTGCCTCGACGACAATGATGAAATGATGGTGATATCTGGTTGAAGGATTTTTGGAGAGTCTTACAGTCGTTTACCGGTGTTTCTGCAGTAAGCAAACGCGGTCAAATCGTGAGTGGTTTGTTATAACTGTACTGAGCCACTACATATTGTTTTTAATGCTGTGTCTCATCGACATGTTCTAGTACAAACTAAGTAGAATACTTAAATACATGTGTATAATTAAACACTACTACATTTTCAGCCTAGGTAAATCCTAGTAAGAGCCCAGATTTTGAGTACATATATTTAAACCTACAACGTTGCCTCTCGGTGTTCTGGGTGGCAAAGTATAACAGCAAATTTTTTTTTTTGCCACCCAGAACCAATAGTGCCCAGTTGACTTGGCAGTGGCTCCAGTGCTACGGTGTGAAAGATCAGAATATCTAAAAGACTTGCCTTTATCGTATCGGTTGCCACGAAAACAAAAAACGGATGAGTCAGCCGCTAATCGAGTGTTTGCATTATCTTCAAGTCACTTTTATGAAGTGCTTACCACTTACAATGGTAGTATGATGTACATTTTCAAAGTGACGTAAACATGTGGAATCTGTACCTTTAGTAGCTTCACAATTTGAAAGGTAATAACACATTGAGCCGATGAGGCCCAAATAGGTAGAACTGAGTTGACCGCCCATATAGGTGTTATCGATGTTGCTTTAAGTCGAGGACGGTTGCACACGTAGATGCACTATGTTGTCTGCACTATGTTATGACCGTTTCGGCAAGCACAATTCTGCTGATAACAATGACGATGTACCCACAGGATGACATCTCAGCCTTTTCGAAGTAGGATTGCCGAGTGATTTCTGTTTATACTGAGGTAGCTCGATCCTTGGCATAGAACTGCGATGCCAACGCCCGACGTGTACCTCACATGAGCCAACCCATAAGTGTATTCGTCGTTCATACGCTTTCTAAGTCATTCATAGCGTATGTTAAAAGTGGACCTGATGCTGCTTGCCCCCTTTAGAAAACAAGCACCCGCCATCTTGAAAGTTCTGCTACATCGCAGCACAGGCGCAAATCTCTGGTATAATTTTTTTTCAATACGGAGTTTCTATGAATTTATCCGGGTAATTAGCCCTAAGTTGAAAAAATGGTAGGAAAAAAGTCACACCGTTAACTACTCTAGCTAGCATCAGTTTAGTCAGCATCTAAATATGGATGATGGTTCAAATAACATGCATAGCTATTTGCTAGGCTTAAGACCAATATAAGGTCGAGAAGCAATCACAAGGTACCAAAAACTTAATCAGATTCTGATTTCATGGATTGAAACATTGATAAAAAGTCAGTCAAGTCCGTAAGATAAAAAAACATGCTGTATTCTGGAATTCAGGGTAAGGTCACCTCGTACGAATAACGATTTAGGCTTAATGTAAAGACTGAGTCGTTCTTTTGATTCGAAACGGTCCTTCGAGTTTTTAAAAACTCGATTAAAGAGTGCCATCTATTAAGGTTTTCTCTATAATATTAGTTTTCGCATCGAATCTTAATCTTGACGACGTGTTCGTCTATCGATGATCTACTGCCCTGGACATCACACTCGAGAGCAACTTATGGCGTACGCTCAGTACTGGACCTGTTTTTTATCCTGCGCCACTGTTGACAAAACTGCTAATATGACACGATGCATAGGCAAACTACATCTTTCAAAATTAAAACTTCTTAGCTTCAATTTTATATCAGCCAACTCACCGTAGGCGCACGGTTAGAGTGCCCTCCTCGCACTCGATCCACCGGGACCCTGGCTGCGTTCGGACATTCTCCGTAGAGAACCTCCGCTCCACGTCTACGTCAGAAGCTTTCCGTAGATCCAGATCTCCAGCGCGTCGAACGCCCCGTCGTGATGGTGTTGCCCGCCTCCGCCTACAGCCACGCGTAACTGCGGGCCCTTTTGGCGTCGGCACCCACCATATGCACACTTAATAATGACGCACTTCGTCCCGTCAGCCTTCTACGGCAGTCGTTGCGTTCGTTTTAACAAAGTAGCACTTGTAATATGGTAAAGAAAACATGATGGCTTGATTTTGCAGTATCTGCCTCAACGACTCGAAGGAACAAAATTGTGTAGTATATTCGTGTTTTAGGTGGGGCAATCGCTTAACTACGGCTGACGGTGAGGGCCGAAGCGGCTAGTTCGGTCCGCCGTTGGCCATTGCGACCATCCAGCCAAATGAGCGAGATCTATGCAACTCAGTTGATGCGATAGTCCAAAGTGCGATGACGAGGCTACTGCTAAACCGCCACCGCCACCTTCCGAGTTGCCGCCGGCGCGGGGGATTCTCAAAGGATGAAAGACAACGGGAGGGTCAGACGCTGGTCTCTTCGGCCGATCACCCACTCTCTCGATTGCTTGGCGCTAGCTCTTCTGGCTTGTAGCTAACCCTCGTACTCTCCCTCGTCGTCCCTCATCGGAGAAAAAATTCTGAAAAAATCGCGCGCTCCTCCCAAACTCCAGCGCTCCGGGGAGCTCCACGCACACATTCGTAACCACTATAAAGACTGCAGCAGCCAGTCAAGCCACCCAGCCGCCTAAGGCCCGGCAACAACAGGCAACGTAGGCTGCCTATAGGCCTTTCTCTTCCTTTCTCTCTCTACCTGACTCCGTTTGGGTGGGCAACTGAACAAACGCACAGCAACCGTGAGGACAAAGGAATTGCATTTGGGGTGCATATAAACAAGTCTATAGTTAGCTTAATAGTTAGCCACAGAAATGTCGTTTTTGTGAAAAAGGTGGATGACTCTGTTCATTAAATTTTATCTGATACGGTTGTTATCAAATAAATATAATATATTAGATGTTGAAATATAAGCTGAACTTGAAATGGGGGAAAGACTTAAACAAGATTCGCTTATTTATGGGAACGAACGAATACGTCCGTTTTATAGAGAATATCACAGCGGTAAGGTTGTTCTGCTATTTTTTGCCTTCTTTCAGCATTAGTGCTAAATAGTCAAAGAAACGTCCTTCGATATAAAGGCTAGTTCAAGTCTTTGTTGCACATTTTTAATTTCCCTGCGTTTCTCTCACTTCGACAAATATCTAACATAGTACGTTAAGGCGATAAGGCAAAATGCTTATTCTTCCGAAATTAGCGTGCCTGTATCGAGGACAGATATTCGTATAGACATTTTTTCTATTAATTCCATATTAATCTTATGATTTTTCACTATCCCTGGCTAGATACTTATCGATAGCATGATCAGAAGCCCAGTTATGAGGCTTAATCGTTGAACTAAAACATAAGGTTTAAAATCTTTTATAGATTATGAGTAGAACTGCAGTAAAAGGTTGTTTTTAAACTCGGACCGAACAATCCAAGAGTAACGAAAGAGCATTCTCAAGTTTTCTACTTCTACTCGTATTCACAATTGTTTTTACTTAAAAGCAAACTTACTTTTATAATAGTCGCAAAACTGTTTGCAGTTCTGCGGTAAATAACAATACGCGTTTTTCGTTTTTCCTGCTAGCAATTTATTGTACGAGAAGCATCTGTTGAATGGAGTATATTGTAGATCCATTCTTTGGATAATATTTCTTTCGAAACATATCTTCGATAGATATTTGTTATCTATGAAGACATTCACACACAAAAATCATAATTTCAGTTCACTACCTAGTCAACACGACTCCACGATTAACCATTGCCGACCCTCACAGCACTTTCAGCATTTCCCCAATTTTCTAAGTTCCCTGCGCTTTTCTTGTTAAAAAAAAAAAACAAGCAAATCTAGTCGATGCTGCTGCTGTTTTCGAAAGTTGGCCACCCTAATGGCCTCTATGGACATCAATGGTGGGCAGTTGACGACGAAAAAAAATCCTCAAAAAAATGCCAATCAGCACAGGCATCCCACCTCTATACCACCCTCGAGGTGTTTCCTCAGCCTCTTTGTAGGCCTGAGTGGCTGAGCATAGTGACTACCGTATTCCTTTTATTACGACTGTCAGTGTTAGTACGATGCCTTCAGCTGTAGCACGAGCTACTACGAACAGCAGCGCCTAGTATCCCAAGATTTTTTCGTATTTTTTTCGTCCCGGTTCTCTCTGTCCTCGGCTCGAGACTTACGGCGGCCCGCGGATCCAGATCGGAGCAACTATCTCTGTCGTTACGATGGTGCCATAACCTCGCCAATGTATCGCTCGATGAATAGCTAGGGGTTGTCAAAACTGGTTTGGGTGCATGTCTGACGCCGCTACCCGGTCTAAGGCTAAGACAAACGAAATGAGCTGGCCTTCTCTGACTCTCTGTTTAGCTCAGTGCCTCCTTAGCAGGGTACAGTTTCCGACCTCAAAGTGAAATGGTCAACACGATGAAGGGCGAACAGATGAAAAGGCGGCTAGAATATGAGTATAATTGAGGGTGGCCCGATATGTGAGAACACTGTCTAGATAAGCAGTTTGCCCATGTTATGCTGCAGGCGTATTTCTGCTAGTATACATATATATATATATATATATATATATATATATATATATATATATAAATGAGTAAGCGCTACAGATAGTGGGACAAAAAACAAAGAGCAGACTAAAGCAAGATGGCAGTCTATAGCACGATTACAACGAGTATAGGAGTATGCAACAAATGAGCGTTCTATCGCACACCGGCTTAGGTTGTTATAGGAACATGCACCTGTATGCCTATCAGTACTACCGGAGGTTGCGGATAGTTGTATGCGCAACCAAGTTGCTTAGTAGGATTCGCTGCGGTAGAAAAACAGGGCGGGAGTAGCAGAGCGGACATTCGCCTGCAGTGCAGCGGGCTTGCGACGTTTGACTAAGGAGCGTAAGCAACTACGGTAATGGGGTAAAATGAACAAGCGGTAAAGATACGGCAAAGCAGACCGTATGCAGGCTCACAAAACGCATAGCACATGGAAAAATGCTGTTTCATCATAGATTACTATTTAATTAACAGCAAAATCAATTTTAGTACAATGCGTCAATATATTTAATACCCCAATTGCCACACACGCTGATTTTAGTTGCAAATATTGATCCTCGAAGGTATCTGTTATAAAGACTTATTTTCAAACTAATAACTGAATTGATATCTCCAAACATCAATGAGCGCTTTTTTCTTTCTAAAGATTTAATCTACGATCTCAGTACTATATATATATATATATATATATATAGTCAAGGTCAGTGCTTTGGAAAAATGTTTTTTTTTCTGAGTATAAAGGTTCCAGCCCTTTCTCTAATCAACACAAATTTCTTCCTTGTTTTTTTTTTCTAAACGCTTAATTTGTTATGTTTTTCGCTTTATAAATGCATAAATCGTATAAAATATTACTTATAGACATAATGCCATATAAAATTAGATTATCATTGTTTTGTATGCTCAGGTTACTTTCAACCGTTACGCGAACTTCCGTTTAGTACATGTGAACAAGCGCCCAGTTTTAGCAATTCTAAAATGAAAATTATTTGTTTAGAAACTGATTTCGTTGTTTCTGCATTGATTTGTATTATTTTCAGTATACACTTTTTTTCCTATTTGCTTATTACAGAGCGACCACAAAAGATGAAGGCTATGATCTGACGACTTTCACCAGTTCTATAATTTGATTTAAAAGTGCAATCTTAAAAAACATGCACATATTTAGACTAGATGAATCCGCGGGCTTCACTCTTCGCGGGTCTTCTTTATTTAATAAAACTCATCAGTATCAGGTTCAGTCGATACAGACGACGCTTATACTAGGGGACCAGTGACCTTGTAGGATGCCGTAACGAACCGCGTGAAGAATGTGCGGCTAGAAGGCCGAGCGCGCAAACCTTGCTGCTTCTATAGAAATGGAGTATAAAAAGACACCAAAATTAAAAGCTTCGAATTGAATTAATTTATCTCCCGTGCCGGATCATTGATACGGAAGAACGTGTCACCTTAAGCTGGATCGTTGACGTCACAGTCCGCCTAACATTAACTACATATATACATCAATCAGAAAGAGTCTCATTGAAGTGTTTGCACAGGAACGCCGAGTTCGTCGGTTAAGCGCCAACCCATGACTGCGTTTGCGGCGCTGTGTTCAGCAACCTGGCTGTTTTACGCACGTTAAATTGCAAAGCATTCGAATGTCGGATTTCTTTATTCTACCAATCCTTTAAAGTGAGTGGTCGGTACTTACGGGAGGTACATCTCTCGTTTGAGTCCAGAAAAGTTTTGAAAATTGGAGCACATTGTGGCATGTTTACTTAAAAGGAAATAACAGGGGTTTAGACTCGTATAAGGCCGTTCGTAAGTACAAAGCCAAATTATCAACACTATTCTAACAAAGTAAACTTGGTCTACTGTCGAAATGTTCTTGTAATATTGATCTGAATACGATGAAACACTATAGTTTGCCTATTTCAATTAATCCAATCCCTGGCTCCCGTACCGATGTATTTTATCTATTTTAGTAAGCTTTACAAAAATCAACATTTTATACCCAGATCGCTTAGATTATAAAGGTCGCACAAAAACGCCTGTTTGTAGTTGCCTTGTAGGGTTTTATACAGAAAGCCTTAAAAATTCCTGATGCTTATCGAACAAATCGTCAAAAAAGAACAATTTCCTACATCAATGGGAGAAAAAAATAGTCCCAAGGAAATGTATTCGACCATTCGGCACAATCTCACAAGCAGCTTACCCTAGAATGAACGTCTAATGGCCATTAAAGAATCAGGTGTAAACGTCTTGCCGAACCCGTTGGGGTGTACTAGCAAACACGACCATATTTTCTTTCGACCAAAATTTCAATATGCTAGATTAAGCAAAATAGGGTTACAGAACTGTCTTAAGAATTAAACGTCCAATCTATTTCCCAAAATCAGAGTATGCTTAAGGCACTTGATGTTTTTGTATTAATCAGAAAAACGAGCTTTGTCCTGTTCCCGTCAAGTCCCAAATGTATCAAGATCGGAGATCAGTTGAATGCCCTCTGGAATCAACATGGAAGATTCTTTCATATGTCCGACTTTTAAGATAAATATATCTCAACGCGAAACTTTTCCGATAATATACTTTCGAGTTTACGAATGCAATTATATTATCTACAAACAAGTGTATCAGGAGGTCAGGGATAGCGGCACTGTGCTCAACACGTTTAAACGACGATGTCGACCTTAACACCCATCCACTAGTACTGCATAGTCTACAAGAGAAGTTACTCAACCTATTGTCTAACAATACTAACGGAGTGGTTTAAGTTAATTCTACGATGAACTATTCAAAAGTTGACATTTCCTATAGTTAGAATCTGCTGTTACCTGTGAAGCTGTAGATTGCTTGTAGTCAGTGAAATGCTATCGGTCACTAAATTGAATTCTGGCATAAACCTTACTGCAAGTAGGCCCGTAAAAAAATCAAGCTAAGCTAGCGAGAGAAGCCATTTACCGGTGTTAGCAATACCTTATCGGCTTGGCTAACTAAGGGTTTGGTGATAATTTAACGATGTAAACTCTTTAGATTTTCCAGCAAGGTTTCCAATAAAGCCAGTTTCCAATAAAATTTAGCGAAATTTTATTGGATACTGGCTCTAATAAAGCGCTCGGATGTATCAATCAAACTCTGACGTTTCACTAGTTAAGCAAATGCTACAGTTTTTTTCCATTTGGGGGCAAGTTATATATTGTTCATGAAAATCATTTCTACTGTGAGTTTTTTCAAAGCATTTTGACCGATAATTACAATTTGCTGCTAGTCTTAAAAGCAAGGGACAATTTAGCTATGTCAGGCCGGGGGGCCGCCCCAGTAGCATCATTACGAAATTCAGGCGGGGCGGGGGCGGGGGAGGGGGATGCCCCAATAGCATCATTACGAAATTCAAGCTATTGTTATGTTTCAAGTAATATATGATGACAAAAGTACTACGTAGTATAATGTAAGGGCGATGAGATAACTTGGTTTTGTTCCTTTTTTTACGAGCATTTGAGCACAAAATGTAAAAATGCTAATTCATCGTATAATCGAAAGATACATTTTTAATTGGTAAAGTTAGAATACGTTGTCAGATTGATCCGTCCAAAGTGAACTTTATTGTACAACGGAATCATTACGTTTATGATTATTATTTAATTACTGCTTTGGTTATTTTCAATATTAACATTTAACACCACTAACGTTAGTAATATATCTGGGTTTTATTTCTGAATAAACACTATACAGGTGAGGGTCGTCCTTGCGTTTTGCCCCGTGTCCATTTGAGTCAACAGCCCAGCGATAAGTTCTTGTTCAAAACTGCATACAGTTACAAGCAGGACATCATATCTTCTAAAAACAACCTTTATCTTAGTTAACACTATTAAAATATATCAATTATTTTCTCCGAATTCAGATGCGCAGAGCGTGCCATTGCTTCTGCTAATTACTCTCATCTCAAGATACGCTTCGTATAGTGCCGCGAACCCCTTATTTAGACTTGAAATTAAAATCAGCTTGGGCGTAGAGTCTAAAATTGAAATGGAAATATAAACTCTGAAAGACGTCATATGGCTATCAATTGCGAAGGTCCTAGTTGATGCGTATAGGTCCAACAAGTTAAAGAACGCGACATTACTATTTAAGCCAAGGCCCTCGTTTTTGTCCAGGCACACGGCGTTCGAGGCTTTAGCACTGAATTGGCCCTTGTCGACGAATCACGTAACAATCCCTTTCTTCTTATGCAGTACATACGCTTGTAATTAATAAACTATCTGATCAGGTGGAAAAGGCTTCGTTTAAATGAGAGGAAAGCTAATATTCAGACTGGCAAAGACAGTTTCAGTAAGAGGAAAAACAACCCAAAGTCACAGTCAACATAAGGTACTACTCAATATCTAAAACGAAATTGATTCGTACGAGTGTTATAGGCCATATCATGTTTTACGGTATGCGTACGCTGGCTTATTATATCGCTGAGGTGTTTGACTCATTTCAAATTGTAAAATCTTAGATTTATTTTGGAGGTGACTGCCGATTTTCTACGTGCCGTAAACCTTTGCTCAGTGCTTAAGTGGCTCTTGTCTAGTTTGTATGTTCGGCACAGTTAATTGTATATATTTAGGTGGCGTAGTATATTATGTGAACGGGGTGTAATCAAGTGTTATTACTGCAACTAGCTGAGTAATTAAAAATGTTCTATCATTTATTCCGTTTGGCCGTTCATTCTTCGCTTTACAACATTTTATATGTATGTGAATCGCATAAAGTGTTCCGGCCGTTGAGTTCTCTGTTTCTTCGCCGATTGAGCGGGTTCGACACAGATTGTCGACGTCACGAAGGCGCCAGGTAGGCGCAAATGTCGTCAATATATAACCTAATTTGAAATTAAGGCCGTGGGTATAGACTAGTTGCATCAAGGGTATACAGAGGTTGTTGTTGCGGTTATCGAGCCTTTAAAATAATCTAAATCACTCGACGACACGCACTAGCGGTTCGCACTCGTTTATTTGATTGGGTGTACATTGCCCGATAAAAACACAATCTTTTGCTGAGCGCATTACCGTCCTGTTTTTACACGCTTGTCGTACATCATCGATTCATCTACGTATCTATGTTCCGATCTTTGTTTATAACAGATTGCATTTTCTCTACCTTAACCTCATCCTTACCTTATATACCTTATATTAGTGTACCTTATATACTTCAGACTTGGACAGTAATCGCTAACTTCGTATTGATACAGACTCATGCATCCTCAGAAACATTTGCCTTCCGCTACTGAACACCGCGTATATCAGAGCTGCTGCTATTGCTTCCGAGAGGTGCGCCACTGTAGATCTGATCTGAGAAGAAGCTGTGCGTTGAAAGCTGTCGATCAAGAAACGAGGTGGCGTTACCTATTACCTTTCTATTTTGTGAATTACCATTTTACTTTTTCCCTGTACGGGAATAGTGAAATCTGTAATCTATTTTAATTCAGGCAACAGTTTACATAGACCGTAGACAACATCACGACCTTAGCCGAAATCAACTTGGCAGCTCCTTCCGTATACTTTTCGGTGCTTTTAGACGTCATTCGAAGCAACAGCAACTTATTCGTATCTAATTATTTCCTATGTTGATTTAATTATAGTTTTGGTATATTATAACTATCAGTCGTATCACTAAATAGGCTAAAATAACCGTCGATGTTCTATCATTGGTCACGGCGTTTACTACACGCTATCTCAGCACAATTCATGTTAGTATCTCCTTTTATTTATACCATATATTCAAGATCATATGTATAACTAGCAGTACTGTCGTCTTCTTGTATTTTGCTTCATTTTATTACATTTTAGTACATCTTCAAAAAAAAAGTTGCGGCCAGAATGCAATTGTGCCCACTTAATTTATAACCTAGTTTATTCACCGCGAGTTATTGCCCTTCTGCACATTTGCATCCGACCCCTCGTCAGTGGACCTTCAACACATTAGAAACTCTTTTCCTGGCACCGATCTTGGTTATGTCTAGTGATTTTGTCAGGAGACAGGCTTTCATTAACGGCTCATTCAACGTTCCTCCATTTTCGATAGAACCCATACAAGTGGATCCTTTGGCTGCCCGTAACGGTAATCGTGTGCTTAATGCGTCAAGGAAAAGGACCTATCGAGATCAGGATACGTTAAGAATAAACTGCAAGGAAAAATTAAAAGTTAATTACATTGTGACCTGCACAAAGCGGAAACAAGAATGGTACGAATTCGACTAACGACCCACTTTGAAACGCATTTGCCGCTTATCAATGGACAACTAACATGCGGTGGGAAATAACGTGCCGTCGTATTACGTAGGCCGCACCCCCTATTCTGCGAAAAGGCCCACCCAAAAACTCGTCTTATTAGCAAATGCACAGCAGAACGGACCGCTGTAAAACGCAGCATCGTGAGAACTGTTGAGCACGTAGCGACTCAGGCGGTATTCATTTGTGCTGTGAAGATACAGTCTATTTGGCAGCATCGTGATGATATTAACATTGATAAGAAGATGATAACAATAACAATAATGACGAAAGTCTGAATAGAATAACAAAACTAAGTGGCACTAAGAACAAGTGTTTTATGAAGGCAAATCACCAACGTGTCCGTGAATCTATGAGTACATTGAATGTCGTGAGGTAACAAACACAACGACTTGTCCTTACTTTTTTTTATCCGATCCGTACTAGAATAGATCTAGTTTTTTGCTTTGACATCAGATCTGACACGATGTAACACTACATAGGATCAACGTATTCGGCTTGTTCTGTATGCGTAACAGCACCGCTCAATTGACTGTTGGTTCTAGCACGATGATTCTTGCGTAGTTTTACATAATACCAGTAGCTAAATATATGAGCCCATTGGCTTATATAGTTGACTATTGCTAGCTAGAAGATCGATCAGCGCTCGATCTCCAACTTAGAAGTGGTCACGGCCATATAATAGCGGCATTCAAGATGACATTGAACTTACTTAGGTCGCCACTGGTAAAAATATATCGTTACTTGCAAAACAAATGGCGCCTATATTAATCTACATGCATTCTATATAAAATAGTTAATTCTAAGCAATATAACGTGTATATATACGTGTGTGTGTGTGTTAGCGCTATGAAACTAAAATAAATATCACCGTATGAGGCGGCCTCTCGATCATCTCACAAGAGCGATATCGGTATTAGGGCTCACACAGGTCGTGATTGATCACCATGTTCATCTTCACTGAAACGGGCGTCATGCGTAGTAAACGAAGTGATGCTAGTAACTGGTGGGTGATCTTCGACTTCGAGTCCGCTGGCCGGTTCCTGCGCTATAGTATCATTTCCTAACACAGGGAATTGATATGCTGCGCCCCGAAGCTTCATAAGCCCCCAGCTGCCGCTTCGTAATAGACGTGGCTTAGTGATGGCGACTCTTTTCGAACTTAGACAGCAAAACAGAACATAACGAAAAGACCACCTTCATTGTTATAAAAGGACCCACAATAGGAACAACATATCTGTCCAAGGATTTCTAACATTCGTTCGATGCTTAACGTTCTATCTATGTTTATACACGTGTGTTATAGATGCGTACAGATATGAAGGTCGGTGACAGGACAACTCTCAGTGTCATATTCATCGGAACGATAGTGTCATGGTAATAAACATCAAATCTATAACGATACGTAATAGTTATCATTATAATTAATTATCCAAAAACTATATATAATGCATATATAAATAACAGTGTGCACAAGCTCTGGATGGACTTTAAGGACGGCTTTTTGATTCTGTCTGCATTTGTTATTATCACTGTTGTTGTATTTAGTATTTTGTTATTAGCCGAGTGCACAAATGCCATTGCGTGGGTAGTGTAAGAACGTATCTGAAACACAAATTCCATAACTAAACTGGAGACGGCGTCGCCTTTTTGGCAACGAAATTAGAGCGGACGGGCATGTTGTAGCCCATCATTTGCCGGTTATCTCCCGGCAAACGGAAGAAAACCTCATAATATGAATCGTAACGTGTGTCAGCAAAGCACTGATCACTCAGGTAGATATCTGCCCATTTGCCCCACATTTCCTTTTTGGCCTAAACGTGGCCCACATTATCAAACGCAACCGTTTCTATTCCAAAATTGAATTCAGTGTACATATAATGTTATATATTCTTAGATGTCTAGATGACATATAATATCGCTGTATGTGCTTTGTACAATAATGGCGTGGTCGATGAAGAACCGGAGCGTATCTCATATCTTACAGATGTGTCAATCTTCGATAGCAAACAAAACAGACTCGGACCAGTCCTTTCACTGCTGTGATGAACACGTCACTTTTTTAATAACATCTAGTAATAATAATGATCGTGTATTTATATATCAACAATAGGGAGCTCGCTTGTTTCTGTTTACTTATCAATAGGTTGCTATGTTCACGACATGAAGTTATCTTCATTATCATGAGATCATTTATAGCACTGTCTGACATTAATATAAAACGACCTCGTTGTTTCGAGGCTTACATAGCTTTTGCTCAACGCTCTCAAAGATCACACAAATAGATTTTCTCGTACGTCGTCCTAGCGTCGTTTCAGCCCATGGTCAAGTATCGCTTCATGCTACATATTCATCTCATGAATGTGCCACGGTGCGATCATAAACTGCGGTGTGCTTCCTGATATCTTCAACTCAACCATCAGACTTCGGCGGCGTAACCCAGCCGTATTTGTTGTGGGTTTTTACGAGCGATTTAAACGACATTTCAGCCAGTTTTCGAGAGAACTGTTTTGACGCTTTCGGTTGAACGTTGATGCGGGCCTGGCCTTTGGACAACGCCGCCGTGACCTGAACAATAATAGCCTCAACAGTGTATGCTGATGCCCATCCTGCCGGCGTCAACAGTTCGAGACAGATGGCGCCACCTTCCATAACGAAGCCCTTCTCTATGTGCGGTGATAGCACTCGGACGAAAGGTGGTAGAAAGGGGAAGTTGTCGGGAAATTCGAAGCACATTTCGACGCACGGAACACCCAGTTCGAGCATATCGCGCGCCAAGGCGCTTTCAGGGTCCACTTGATGTAACCGAACATACCACTCGAAAAGATTGCTGTCCATTAGCTCGACTGTAAAGGCCTAAGCAGAAGGAAAGTGGAAACGAGCAATCGAAAAATATTAGATTGAGGGGTAGAAAGATCATCTCAACTCCCATTACGGACAACGACGACCGTCACCTCATGCGGCCATCATACGTCTGTTTGCATATTCAACGCGTCGTCCAAACGAAAACCATATAATATTGTAGGACGATGCACGTCCTACAAGAAAAAAACGATACTGAAAAAACACCGACCGGTTAAGCTATCGCACCTATAGATTAATGCTCTCAAGGGGACATTGTCGCTTACCGGATACTTCTGAGAACCAACGATCTTCTGTATGTCCCGGAGCTCCTTCATGAGCCTTTTCGTTCGAACTTCTTCATTCCGTTTGATCGTCTCCTGGAAGGCGCGCCGCGTCTTGGCAGTAGACGTCGGCTGCACTTTGCTGCGGGCTGCCAGCGAAAGAAGCCCGCCGCTTCCGCTTATTGTTCCTTCGTCAGTCTGCTGAGCCCCGATAGAAATTCCGTCTGGATCTGATTGGGCATCTTCAGTTTCGTCGTGGGATGCTATTTCGTCGCCGATATCTGGGTGGCGTTTAGGTTGATTTGCGGAAATCGTACGAGCCGTGTCGTGCTTTGGTGTGGCCGGTCGCTGTTCCGGTTTTGTTGTTTGTCGTAGCTGAAAATCTTTTTGAGAGAGACCTTCGCGCTCCTTTTCAATGCCTTTTCCCTTGTTTTGTTCGTCGTATTCTTCATCGAGTGTGGGCTCCGTGTCAGATTCGCCTTTTGCCTAAAAAGCGTAATCAGCAGATATTCGAGATTTAAGTTATGAAAGCTCATACTTCCTTAGGGATAAAATTTACAAGCAAGTCGTATGCATGACATTATTATTAATTATTTGCTGAAGCTTAGTATAATATTGTTTACCCACTACCATACTTTAAATAATTCGAGTTATAAGACATCGACCCAGTAACTATCAAACTTGTGAATATTGTACGGAATCAATAGAGGACACCACAACTAAAACCTAAGGCTATAAATGCATTATTTAGTTTGCAGTTGTCCTTCCTACATTTCCTTAACGTATTCGATCATAGGTCACCCCTTTGAGAGAGAGAGAGAGAGAGAGAGAGAGAGAGAGAGAGTTCAGGTAGCTATTCGGAAATATTCGAAAAAACCACCGCTAGGGTTTTTTACCCGTATTCGTTTGACCGCGAGTCAAGGCAACTCATTAAGCGGATGCTTCATATTCATTGATTCTTACCTGATCGTTATGCTCTGTTTGAACGTCCCTTCGAGGCGTAGTCGCTATAGGAGCTGGGACTGGAAATCAAGATTAACATTATTTTAGGTGTATCTCTTCAGGACTTCTATTAAACTAAGATTCCTAGAAAACAAAACAAAAGCTAGACTTCATCGTGACAGGCTCGATAGTTTTTGACGGGACAGCGTTCATCAGCAGCTCATTACGATCACTTCGTACTAACGAGAGATGGCAATGGAAATTTGGAAGAATCTATTGCAGGTGCATTTAAAAATGTTATAGAAAAATCACACAAAAAACAAGCCGTACGAGTGATCATATGGATTTATTACTACAAACAAGATAATAAAAATAATCGTATTTGGCTGTCTCAGACGCTATATCAGAGATCCCCGCAACTGCATCTACAGTGTCACAAACACTGAGAGACAAACGTATATATGATAGAGGCTGATAAAATTAATGAGCAAACTATTATTAAATATCTATCTATTTATTATAAACGTTTTGTGTTGAAATATAATAATAATAATAATAATAATAATAAAATAAAATGTGCGCTTTACACTTTTTTGATATTACCAAATGAAATTTCTGCAAAACTTAACTTTTGCTAAAATAAAAAGGTAGAACATTTCAAAGTGCCCCTGTCGTACATGACCAAGAAGAGTAATGCAATTATGGATATCGATGACTCTACTTAGCATCTTGTGGTATGAGCAACGTACCCAAATGACGGGAGTTGTGGAACCTACTCCGTCGTCTCGAAGTATGAAAGAGCTTGTGGACATTTTTAACTTGAAGAAGACGTTGCAGAAGCCGTCGTCGACTACTATGAGGCGAATTCTGCTTAGCGGCACGGATTTGAGCCCCACGAGCGATCTCATCATCGCCTGCCGGAAGAATGGCTGCTGACGCTCCGCCGATCTACACCAAACATGACAAATAGAACAGACAATCAATGGACTATATAAAAAGTAAATAATCCAGAACCTTGGTAGTCATTGAACAATAATGGTAACGGTTGTACTGTTTCTGTGTTTGGTGTAAAGTCATGGATTTGAAGAAACGCTTCGAGGTCAGTATTGATAATTTCAGTTTTTCCTATATTCTCGTATGTTATCAGTTGTATAAGGGCGTTTGTTGTACTTGAAATGTCAGAACCTAGATGCTATCGGGAATTTTTTGGTATTTGCGTATACTTCATTGTTTTTATTAACGTAATGGTTAAAAGAGGACAGGACCACAGATAACTGTTAGACAGAAACTGGACAACTGCAAAATAATGAAACTTACGTATACGGTCTTCGGAAACTTTTTTTCTGTTGGGACTAACCACTCCCCAAACGAATACTCCAAGAACCAATAGCACTAAATCAGCACAATTAAATAGACTGAGTAAGACGAAAATAACGAATCGAATTATGTAACGAAACAGACGCAACGACGTAAACGATTTCCTTGACCAATGCAATAACTTACGTGGAAACTGTCGCAATGACACATAAAAACAACACTCACGAGGATGGTTTTATAGGCTAAGTTATGGCAGCTGCATTAAACTCTCCCTTAGACAGAGTAGCTTTAAAAGGGAAAATAACAGAGTTGTCTGAGCTAACGCCCCACGCATATGTCTAATTTGGGAAAACTAACTGAAGCAATAACTGGGCTTTGGCGTACATTGGACAAATGAAGTTAGGCTGATGTGTGGATTAAGTTAGCGCACGAATATCTGGACCAACTAGTAACACTTAACAAATACTTATCCCACTATTATCTATTAGACTTCTGCAAACTGCAAACGTCTTCCTTCAAAGATATAATTTCTATGTTTTTTTTATTATTTAATTTAAGTTTGCGTGGCCTACTTGCACAATTGAGCTGAGCAGTAAAACAGCAGTAAAACAACTTCTTCGGCAGCTAGCTTCGAAGACTGGCTAAAATTGGCTTTTTTTTGGAGCCGATATTATTAAATGAGTAGCATTGGAAGTCTTCTACGTCATATACGATTATCGCGTCTTGCATCATCCCGTATGCGTAGTACTTTTCTCTCTTCAAGCCTTATAATAGTATATTTTATTATTGGATAATTAAAAGATTGCTTCTTAATGTCTTTACCTTAAGGAGGACTTTTTAACGTGTCCGTGTTTATCATTCAGGTTTCTATCTTCAATCTACGTTGTAGACGGGAAATTATATAAAATCTGTAGGAAAATTTTTGAGAAAAGCATAAGTGTATGATCACGCCACGGTCTATTATATATCAAGGCATGGCTACGCGAATGTCCTTTGGGTGCAAAATGAGCTTTAAACCCAATGCTAAAATTAGGTCTTTTGGGGAAACAAAGATGCCATCATATTTGCTATAGTCTAAGTACAGACGAACATTTTCAAAGCAGGAGTTATTAGAAAATGAAGGACGTTCACAAGTTTGGATACAAGTGTTTTTTTTTTTGTTTTTTTTTCGAACCATTTTATATAGATGTGTTTCGGTTCAATGTATGATTGTTGATCTCATGATTGCTAAAGGGAAATATGGTTACAGGCAGCGTCTCGTAATTGCACATTACAGCTGAACGTCACTCGCTTAATAAATGGTTAGCTTAACAAATCACTCTATGGTTGTCTTTTACCTCGAGATAATAAAGCATGACGAAGATTCGTTGAGAACAGAACTGAATGAGCTATACTCGATACCCCACCAGAAATTTCCTTTATGTCCAGGTGTGTACTTTATGTCACATGTCACTGTGCTCGTTGCGGTGTAGGATATGAAACTCTAAATAAATATCTCCTTTTTTTAACCAAACAGGATAGAGTTGTTTTAAGATGATGGAAAACTCCTATATACAATAGCGAATCTTAGAGTGTACTCTTGCTCGTACGGATATACGTTGCCCCGTTTCCGAGCGCCAAAAGATGATCAAGTCAGAGTCATCAGAAATAACCTTTTCATCAATATGCACTTAATATTCGGTCCTAAAATCAGTTGAAGCATAGAATTAGATAGTCGCTAGAGAGATCTAGTGACCACGACTTTACAAATGGGTTTTTCTCCATTTGTCAAGTTAAGTACAACCTTAAGTACATTGAATCGATTTCATTCCCGGCTCATTCTTAACTCGGGATTATGGCTGAAGTCAGTGTAATGTAAAGCGTCGTGTTTACTTGTGTGTCGGGATAGAAGCGTTTCTGGGCAACACCGATCCTTGCAGATATCTTGTTAGAATGGCTTATCTAGCTTACGTGTGCGCGGTGCACACACTGTTTGTGTTAGTAAGAAGCTGATCGAGTACCATAATATAGGAATATTTTTATAAAATAACGGCGGGGTTCACGTATTGCAGATTTATTCAAGATCTGTAAAAAAAACTAATACTAATCTGCAATGTTAGCACTGGTTTCCGTTAATACTGCTGTTCGGCTCTAGTCAATAACGTCCACAATAGGGTTTATAAGGTGTACAGTTCTATAAAACTAAAATAACGTACATAAAAATAGGTATACAATACGATCTACTGAGAGTGAACATTACTTCGCAAAAAGATCCAATTTAACCGTAATTTGGGATCTGATTAGAGTCTAATCTGCCTTCCCTCTAACTCTAGCTATATTGCCTTGTAATCGGAGTAGGGAAAAATCCGTATTATTTTTAATGGTAAAGAAAGCCATTATCTCTTGGGATTTTTATCGTTAAGGAAATTCGTCTACCAAACCGGCTAAAAATTTTATTATAAAAGCTTTATTTCGGCCTGAAGACCACATCTTCGACAATATATTGCTTTGGTTTACAAAAATTTTTCATTCACATACAAAGGTCTTGCAAAAAAAAAAACAGTACAGTCAGAGAAAATAACATTAAAGTATAAACAAACGTTTGTGGTATTATTTTTGTGTTCTATTGTAGTACCCATTTGACAAATCTTATATTATAAATATGTGATGTAAATAGGGTGGACTCTGCGAATAACCTATCTAAACACGAAAAAATTATATGGCGATATTTGTTTATAGAAGCTGCCGTAGTAGCCGATCTCTGCCCTTAATGACCCCACACTTACAAAATCGATGAAGAGCTACTACTGTCGATCTTTAGTCGATTAGGATGTTTATTATCGAATTTTCTGCTTTTACATATAACTTCATTACAAGCTTCTAATTTTACCGAAACTGCGGTATTGACGCGTAAATTTTAAGAAGCGCACCGACAACATAGACCGTTTACAGGCCTGACTCACAAGATGCGTATTCTAACATGTAAAATTTGTATTTTTTTTACCTTGAACAAATTTCGCGACATTTGAGAGATATCGTTCATATTTAAACATAATTTGATATTGCGCATCATGTTATAAAAAGGAACAACAGAAAATGCAACTCTACAAAGTCACAACGGACGATCCAAGCATATTGTCAACGTTTGTAGAAAACTAATAGAAGGTGATAATATCTCAAAGTAACTGTTTAAGTCTAGCGCCCTATCTATCGATCGACAGAGGGGCGGGGACTTGACATAATTTCAAGGAAATGTTAGGCCGCCATCACCGCGCGGTACGGCCACAGTGTAGACGTTAAGGAATTATGTACCTATATACCTAAGCCGACTGAAAATAATAAGGGAGCAAAGCTCTACCGACAGGGGCAAAAAGAAGCTAAGGCCAACTCCAACTTCCTACAATAGTAATAATAATGTTAATAAGAATCATGCTTTTTCCCCATAGGGTAATTTAAATATTATATGATTTCTGAAAGGATAAGATATTTAGCAATGTCTACAAATAAGCCAACTACGCTCGAATACAAAGCACGGTGGTATTCTCTGACACTGTTCAAACCGTTATCCTCTACCGTAATTAATATAATACCTAAATAAAGTTATGACACGATTAGCTGCTCACCGCTCCTATTCTTCAACATTTAGTATGTTTTACGAGATCTTTAATTAACACAATGGTTTACCTTGTGATGCGTTTTCAATTATATCGATCGACTGTTAGATTTATTTACAGCGGACATAGGCGAAACATTTGACCTGCATAATTTATCTAGATAGGAATTTTGGTAGACGAACAAAGCGTACAAATAATCCTGAGTTCTAGAAAACAGTGTTCATTATTTAATGCCAAACAACCTATGCCACGATCCGATTAGTTACAATTACCAGCATCTACATTGAGGCCTACTCCCCCTCCCCAATCATGTCCAGAGGAAAGGCTCCGTTGTGAAAAGCGATCGAGATATAAAATTTGGCTGCCTCCGTTCCCGACCTAACGCAAATGCTTTCCTACATTTCGTCTACGGACGTCAGGACGCACTGGTAGTAAATACCTGTTCGCTGCGAAGTGTGGCCGGATTGTATTTGGCTTCTGTTGAAGAAGTGAAACGTTCGAGCAGCTGACGCAGAATGAAGCTGCCCATGGCCGCCTAAAGATCGTCCTGTGGCCTCACAAACGAGGCCGAGATCCCCACGCACCCGGAAGCACTTTGCGCACGTTTTTTCTAGTGACACAGAACGTGACAGAGATAACTGCTATTTAGCTTCGTGAACGGTACGGGTCAGGAGCTGTAAACAAGACCAGAAAATATATGACGGGAAGTCGTAAAGGGAGGCTAACGGAGTTTGGTCCGTTCTCCTCACTTGCGGAAAAGGAGATCTTGACATGCACGCAAAACAAGCAGGACACAAGTGGCCCAAAGCATGCAAAAGATACAGGGCCTGAAACATGCCGCCGAAGGCCTGTCAAACGCCGGAAGTCAATTAGCTGTAATAGGTCATGAAGGTGCTAGTAGAAAGGGGAAGTGGCCACGTATGTGAAATCTAAGATGGCTCCGCAGAATGAGCGGACACAGGGATGAAGTGGGCTGGGCTAACACGACTTTATGACCAGATATAACGAAACATATACGAATATCCTGCACCGCTGGACTAGCAATGGTCAGTTGCGGCTGTATCCAATCGCTGAAAATACTGTGAGCATGCGTGGAAACGCAGTCATCATATGTTGGGGACATCGTTTGCGAAGAATATGTACGGCGACGTCTTTTACGGCACGTACGGTATAGTGGAAAAAATACAAGTGGAAATTAGCAAATCAAATTGTTTATCAGAGCTTCCTTGTACGTCAACATTGCTGTAGGCTTTGACTACACAACGTTCCATCGTTGAAATGATTCTTCAGACCCGTTGAGGTATCTGAGAAACCAGAAGGCTATTATAGAATACTATATCAATAAGATATAACTCACAGTTAAGTATTTATACAAAGAGGAGAAAGGGAGGGAGTGCGACGAGGATGAGAAAGTGATGTATGTCACCTGATGCTTTTACGTGGTGAAGCGACTGATTCGGTTCACGGTATGGCACAAGAAAAAAAATCTTCGAGCAGTCGAACCTATTTGGCGCAGTTCTACTCGTATACACATAAACAATTTGTACTGCTGTAAACTCTATGTAAACCGAAACCATAAAATTTCGTGTATCTAGTAGCTATTACAAATGCATTCTGTGTTTCTTTTTTTTTTCAGTCGGAAATCGGCCATAGTTGCAGAAAACGTTCATCATGAACAACACACTGCATGAAGTGGCCAATGTAATTCTGACCCTCTGACTCCTAATTCAAGAAAATCCTGTGAAAAAAGGCTTGCTTTATGCATAGAGCTACAAAAATAATAAGCCATTCGAGGTTGATCAATTTATCCAGTCAGGTGTCAGTAGAAAATAAATGTTAAGAGGTTGGAAGGTGTTTACGGTCTATGAAAAGCGAAGGGCAACACAAAATGCAATGACCCAAGCAGTAGCTTCTGTCTTGCAGCCAAGCGACTTCTGGCGATCGTTTGTTCGCCACACCGACCTCACCAGGCTGTTCCCCACTGGAACGCGCACCAATGTATCTCTTGGCCTTCGCAAGAAGTCTGCGTCACTCGTTCGTGGCCGCCACTAACACTTTAAAAAACACTAGCAGCATCTATCCCGTTGACAATTTCCTGCTTGGTTTGGTATTTACTAGTTATTTGGCTTCGAGTTACCACCGACTGGCTGTAGCCAGCAGCTTTCCTCATACAGCGCTAAGCAAGATGGCGGCGGAGTAGTCGAGGGCGCCAGAAGCGGCCCCTGAGGGGACCCCGAGAGAGAGGGCGAAACCCCGCCGAAAAGGGCATAAGCGTGCACAAACCGCACGTGGCTAGCCAAATGGCCCCAGCCAGCCGGGTAGGGAGGATGAGGCCGCCGATGATAAAACACATCCGCAAACCAGTTGATCGTAACAAAAATAAGAGAACTGACTGACTGACGCTCGGCGAAAATGGGATAATGGTCCTCTGGTTGAGTTTTCTCTAACTCAACCAGAGGACCATTATTTATAGTCTGAAGCGAATCAAACTAGAATACAAGAAGTCCGCTTCTCGACGAGGTCTATGGGACGAAAACGTATTTTGCTATCTCTACTTTCGTCAAAGCTAAGTTCGAACTGCTCGTCATTCCTATGTAATAACAGTGCTCGGGGTGGGATGGCTACTGCGTAAATTTTAGCTTTCGAAGCTGCTTTGTTCCTTTTACAGTGTTGCTGCTAATCATTAGAGAAGTTGAACTAGGTTTCTGGTCCTTGGCCAACCCTCCGTTTGGAGCATCTCCTAGCGTCCGGCTGTGGAGTGTTTTGGACTTCACTATAATGAAAGACATAAAACGTGCTCCCTTAGCCCCATAGTTATTTTTCCAACATGGAAATTTTTTCAAATAAATCAGGGTTACTGATAATCTTAGACATAGACTGGATATTTTGTGGACGTGGTTTCTACTTTGAGCAGACTTAAGAAACACCTGCATAGATTATAGCATACAACACTTTTAACCAATTAATCAAATAGAATGAAAAATCATTACTGCAGCTGAGAAGTATTTTCACTTTCTAAATACACACCTTAATTTCTTTGTTGCAGGACATCAGGCATAAGATGTATAAGCCTGGCGGAATCAAAGTTTTTTTTTTTATAATTTCACGTCCAGTATCGATATTAGGAAATTCGTTTACCCTTAATGTCGAACCTAGTTACCCTACGTTTAATCGGGAAACACGCTATTATTGAATTATTACTTCTGTCTACATTTTTAGTCTAGATATTCGTCTAGTAAAAGCAAGCATTGCGCAATTAGATTAAGTCGATCTATTGATATCAACATAATCGAGAATATATTCGAAGAAATAACTTCCCAAAGTTCAATGACGGGCAAGTTCAATTGAGTACGAAGTATGAGTATGTATGCCAAATGAATCCATCTGCTTAATTATCTTAGTCGAAGTGTTTCCCTGCCATGTTCCGTACATTGAACTGCTACTGCTACGAAACATAACAACCGCAGTAGAACAGGGGGTCACAAATGTCAGTTCCCACAAACTTCTTGGTGCGACTCCGGGCTGTGCTGGAGACTGGTACGAGAGACTGGGCATAATTGGGCAAGAATTCATCCCCCTAACAAAAGTTAACAACATTTAAAGAAGCTGGGATTTGAAGAAATGATGATATTAGTGTAAAGGAAGGTGCTCAAGCTTTCAGATTAATAATACCCAGCTTCGTTTTTATAAAAACGATACAGGGTTATACTAGTTAAGGTGATGTCTTATAATAGTTTTCTATTAAGCAATCATTTATAGATATTTAATAACGTTTGCATTAAACTTCAATGCTTTAAATAAATACTTTTCTTTATTCACTTCAGCGATCCTTAGTGCCGATTTTGATAAGATAAGGATTTTGATTTCTGAAGATAGTTTACTAAAACAACGTGTAAAAAAGGTTGGAATTTTTTCCATCCAAGAATTTTTTGTTGGAGTATTCGTCACGCTATGGACTTGATTTGGCTACATTTACGTCTAGGGTTGTCAACAAAGAAGACTGTGTTGTCTCTACCTGGAAGGTTTTCTTTCGAACTGCTTAGGGTGATACCTAGAGGAAGAAACATAAAACGTCACGGATCACAATCACATGAACGGATCGTTTCGCGTTCACTTTAAACTTATGTATTATTTAGGTTCATCTTATCCTAATCTTACTTAAGTTAGTCCGAAGAGAACAGCATTGGGATTGTCATGGTCGTGTTACTGAGTTTGCCTGGGTTTTTACACTGAAGCGGTTCCAATTATTTAATTGGTGAAGGCCGCAAATTCAAGTTTATTCAGCTTATTATATACAATGGAAATGAAGCCTGTCGGCATTTCCCCTATCGTAGCTGGTCTTGTTTTATTCGAGTTTTCCTCTAGGCTGTAATTAGGGTTGATGTATTCTGTACTCTATAACACCAATTTTATTATGTCTCGAATGGGCTCCAGTTTCAGATGGTTTGTTTAGGGGTGAGCCGATTTGACTATGTTTGCACTAGAGAACGCAAAGTCTCGTTCAAAACCGCACTGCGATTTGTACCCACGGATTCTCCGAGTAAAGTTTATTGCGTTGAAAACATCATCATTTGAGCTTCCACAAACTAAGATTCACAGGAGGTATGTCACAAATTTCCTATTTCGGTTCTAAGCCTGCGTGTCATTTGGCGCAATGAACATTTTCTCAAGGCACTTTAGCACCAGATGACAATTGTCTGATAATAAACAATAGTTATAAAAGTCCGAGCTGTTTACCTCTAATATAAGACAACCTAACAACGTTGAATAATACCGCTACTGATAACCACCAGTGACCAAGATCTAGTGGTTCCACTCGTTGTTCATGAATAAAAAAAGATCACTGCAGCTGCACTGCTTGCTTGAATTGACAGTTTTACAGTTACTTGAACGGAGTACGACGCTATACATTTTAAAGTAAGTCCGTTGTGAACAAGTTATCTATGCATGTACTAGGAGATGTGTGTACTTGATCACCAATACTGGATGTGAAATTCGAAATATTTATGTGTGTCACGCAGTAGAGCTCCTTTTTTTGTTCGGCCTGCAATCGATATAGATTAAGTGTGAAGTAACACGCATCAAGCTAATGATGATATATCCAGAACGAACCGGTGTTATCATTCTGCAAAAACAAAGCCGGCTGCATAATTGAGTTCAGACGTACGCCGCTAATTTGGCAGTAAAACAAGAAAAACGTCAGAATAAGGACACAGCAACGGCAAAATAGAAGGACCGACTAGGAACTTTGACAGATAGGGCTCTGCCGAGAAGAAATTCACCGTTCCGGTCCTTTCAGATGAAAAACAGCTATTTACAGATTCTTATAAAAAAGAAAACATTGTTGTCCAATAACAATATTACAAAAGAAACTTAATGTAACGTAGTGCAGCTAACTGATCCTCTACTGGGTACATTCGTAAAAGGTAGTATTGTTTTGTTAATATTATTACTATATATAATCTGTATTGAACGGGCGTCGTTATCCAATTTGTATGGCGACAAAAAGCAATTTCCCCCATGGACAGCCACGCTGATGCCTCTATTCATCTTGTTTGTGATACCGAATACATACATCGGATGCTGACCACCACCATGTTAGTTTTCTTAACGAATGCTATGCAGATAGACAAATTTAACCCAGAACCTAAGTTATCTCATTTCTTGCAATCATCCCTTGACAGCAATATAATTATGCCGTTTCTATGTTGGCGCTGGCCTGTGCCCAGCCCGAAATTCATCGGCTCTATCAAAGTGAAAATCAATACTTGGTTTTTAAGACACTCCAAAGCATTGGGCTTCTCGAGAGGCCAAGTTCGTAAGCGTAAGAGCATGATATTTAAGAAATGCTAGCTCCGTTTATTGACAAACAGTCGAATTCGATAAATAACAATAGTAAAAAACTTATTTAACGCCTGTTGTGTACAGGCCGAACAATTTAAAACAACTCTCGTAAGTTGGATGTTTCACAAACTCTTAGGCAATACCTCAAAGATCATTTTTTCGCCCATTTTTACATTAGAATATATGCAAAAGTTAAAATTAATACTTTGTTTTTCGTTGTTGTCAAACCTATAGACAAAATCTGTTGGGCTGATGCAAGTGTAAATGTTAACATAGATATACACGTATAAATTATTAGCCGCTGAAGAGCTGACGGTTACTATTAACATTGTTTTCAATACTAAGGCCGAGTGGTGACAGCCGCTACCTGATAGGCAACAACGCTATACATGTACCGCGTCCGCCCGCTTTCATCTATGAGAAATCCCTCGTAATAGATAAAAATTGCAACTAAAATTGAGAAAAATTTACGTTTTTAACATACCCATCCATTTTTCGTGCGTATACGTAATCCACGCTAAGTATACACCAGAAGCATTGTCTACCACCGTCCTGGTATTTTCCTGATCTTATTTAAAGCCTAGATTTAAATTTGAAATTCACTCAGGCCTGTCCGATTGTTGTATTACTTAATTACATAATACCCGTTAGCTTGCTACAGTTATTCGTACTTTTTTAGTGCTCCGATTCATCTTGTCTTCTACCCTGTATTTGAGTCTTCCCTGTATGTCAGCTTAGGTGCTCGTAATTGTATCGTACTGTCTTCAATATGTACATTGCTCTATGCGCAACATTATTTTTCTCTGACTGATATTCCGATATTGTATTTAGTCACCCTGTAACTCTTAAATAACTGTCGGATTCTTTTGGGTTAATTGTCGTCCTCTTCCACTACGTTATCACAACTTGTCACCCGTTACGATTATTCGGCTATGACACGGGGAAACACATCTTAACATTTACAAGTACTACGTATATACTAGGCTGCTAAAAAAAAAAACAAAAAAAAAGTAAGAAACTAAGCAATGTAGAAGCGTTATGTCTATGTTGGGAAATTTTGAACGCCGAAAGACCCAACCTTTATGCCCACCGATCGATGCTTCGAAGACGGCTAGAATGTTCCACAAGTGTTCCGACACAGCACTTTTTTTTTTTTCTCTAGTTTGCAGTGGATAGGGAGGGCTCTACAAGATGGTATTCCTAGCTTGTTTAGGGACGTTTGGCTTATTAATAGCTCAAAACCTATTTCCGTCAGAAGCTTTTGTGACGCTATTAACCAAGCATCAGACCAGATCGCAGAATGGTAGGACTGCAGCCTGCTAACGCGAGATCTGAGAAGGATAGTTGCACACTAAGTATTCGAATCGCTAGAGTACCGGGGCCAGGAGTGCCTCAAAACATTTAGTATCGATTAGATACGTCAATGCCGTTCAGTAGTACTACTACTGCTATTTATTTGGCGGTTGATCTTTTGCTGTAAGAGCATCTTTGCATTGTCGCTATGCTGACTCAATTTGACGTACCGATACGCTCATAAAGTGGCCCCATTAACAGCGATACTGTAACCGTATTCATTGAACTGCAAATTGACTCACTTCTCCGGCTGGGCTGTAAAGAAGGGATGATTTTTCCCACTCGGCCTTACATTGGGATGCTTTATTAATGAAGATGAAGGCATTGACTACGTTTACTTCGGCAGCCCTATCGACATGAGAGCTGTCGACCGAATTTGCCTTTCAAGTAAAATGATTCATTTTTTTTTAAGTAGATCTTGCTATAGGTAGTGTACCGGTTGTCGGTTCAAATTAATTCAATTAGACTTATAATTGCGTTTTCCTACTGAGTAAATACAGTTGACCGTCTGTGGCAATGCTTAACGCATATACTTGGCGTAGACCTCAACACATTTATTAGATTAAAAATCTCAATTTTACCCTTTGTAGATAACGTTTGTTAATGTTGGCTCAAGCTTGGTATACTAGATGACAGCCTGTTTACTCATTCATTGAAAACAGTCAAGTCGAATTACGATAGATACAGTTGCGCTTTAGCTATCTATCTTAGTAGAATATTAACGGATTTTACCAACTAAGGCGATAGTATATTATTCTGGCTAACGACAGTTTCTGCTGTCAGGAAATATTTGAATATTTTCATTCGTACTCAATAAAATTACTAATTATCTATTACTTCTAGAGATACTTTACAACAGCCATTTTGATGACCGATGATATTTTGGAAAGCCGTCCTACGCCGACAGCAGACGACAGTGCGGAGTTTCTAAATAAATATAAGGCCTTTCGAAATTACGCCTGACACGTTGTTTGATCGTGGGTGAATGATATTGTTAGACAATCATTTTTTTCAGCATCCCGCATGACATCAAGGCTTACTTTGCAGAACTGTTCGGGTCGATAGGGTGCGAAGTTCTGGTTACGGTTGGTGTATGGGGTCCTTTCTTCTACTGCCAATGGCCAAGCGGGACATCGTACGCTGCCGCTACGAGGTTTGTAATTTTGGCGAATGAAACATATTTGGACCTTCAGACGTCTTAACTGCGAGTTCACAATATGGCTATTTCGGGTGAAAGCACACATGTGCAAATCACACCTCATGTGCTCGTGAAATACTCGTCCGCCGAGGCGCATCGCCAGGAGCGCTGCCTGATTTGGCGTTAAGCGAGCCTAAAAGTAATAGGGTTAGTTTCGGCCTGTAAAACCAAACTGTAACTATGGGACCAAGATTCTAATCGGCTTTTAAAGATCTGCACGTAAATCATGGTTTTACGAAATGAGTTTCTTTAGTCTTGTTTGAATGAGGCAGGTAGTGGCATTTGCTTACTTTTTAGCAATTTTTGGTGCCTAAAACGACAAATTGAATTTTAACGATAAATCTGAAAGGCCCCATTATGATTCCTGTCATCAATGTATACGCACGCTATCCCTTTGGGATCATTATTATGCGTCTATAATATTTGAAGCAACGCTTTCAGCGTTCAGGTTTGTTTTCAGTAATCATTTGAAAGTTCTCGATACACGGTTTTTGACTCCGCTACTAACGTAGCTAAGGTCTGTCATGATCATAGGAACGATTATATTTTGATATATTTGACAAACTAAAAGATTACGCGCCACCAATTAAATGCCCTAAACAATTGCGTTGTGATGCTTGATGTCATAAGGGTTTAATGCTATGTTTTATGTATGTAGTAAATAGACCGGCCGTTGGTATGAGGCTTCATATACAATCGCAATAAATATAGCATGCTGCTTATTCATTCCCCTTTTTTTGATATACAATTATATGCGTAGATCTTGGTATAGGAGTCAATGTTTAACAATAATTATGCAGAAGTTTTGTGTATTGATACCGTAATGTCCTTAGTTTTGGTCAAAGAGCAGACGCTTTTTAGTTTTTAGGATTAGAAATTTCGTACGACTGAGCGTCGTAACCATTATAAAGTATTACGAGGAATAAGAAGTACTGCGAAATTTGGTCGATGATCCTGTGGATTTCAAATACTGCGTTTCAATGCGTAGTGGCACCTAAATTAGAAATCTGCTTGGTGTTATATAGGATTAAATAAAAGCGTTGTCCACATTGTTTCATTGCAGCGGTGAATTATTACTATTATTATAATAGCGTAAGATTTATTACAAGCTAAGTTATGTTCTTCGCTCAATCAGTTTTTTATGATTATCATTTACTAGAAGACATTGACTTAAAAGATAAAGAATACTTAACATAGTCACCAATCATTTGAGGAACGCTGAGTCTACGATCATTTTGCATAAATAATTCTTTACGTACATTGACATTTGACGGGGCCAAGCCAAAGTATGGCCTATACGCATCGGCTTGTGACCTCCAAGTAAATCAAAAGCTCCAACGTCTAGCAAAAAAAAAATGCACATTGCTATACCTTCCAGATACCGAAGCTTATCTCAGTTAAAAAAAAAAAAGTTAACCTATCGAATTTCTTCACTTTCCCAGTAATCGGTAGAAATGTAAGCGACAAAACAATCCGCATATTATTGTACACAATTTACGGGTTTTACCATCTACTGTGCGCGTCTCTAAGATACAATGAAACAGACGATGAGTATAAATCTTTTAATGCTAAATTTTACGCCATTATTTGTAACGAAGTTTTATCTATGAACCGACTGGCAAACTTGAACTTTAAAAATCTCTCTATATATAGTATATACACCCTTATATTAGTCCTTTGTATCCGTATTTATAGTAGTCGATATAATCGACGTAATTTATGCGGAACGAAACTGACTTAACTGTTGCTTTGAGATTTGTTGTTACCGAAGGAAAGGCCCATACGAGAAAGGCCTTACTAAATTACGTAGAGAAGAAGGCTTCGCTTTTCATAGAAAGTCGTTACAATTGTTCCAAGAAGATAAGTGCGCTTCTATAAGCCTAGAAATAATTACCTAAAAAAAGTTTTTTTAAAAGGATGAGAGCAGTTCTCCTAACACTTGCTTTGGCTTTCCTCGTGACAAAAAGTAAAGTAGATATTTCGATTCTAATAAATTACAGAAGTGACTGAGAGAATGACTTAAAGGGATGGAAGGCTGGACTCGAGCGATAACGACATGTTAACAGAGGTTACCTTCTATAACTATTTTCCGAAAGTCATCGTTTTCGTAATACAATAAATTCAATTCCAGAGCTTTTTCTCTCAATCTATCTTGAAAACGCTGTAAAACGTTCTAAAAAAAATCTACAATTAGGATGAACTGAAAAATGACATCCAGTTTCATTTTCATGTTTATCATATACATATTTGTATTTGATTTAATTCTTCACATTAATAAAAAAGATATTTTGTGCATCAAGAGAAAAACACCGAATATTTGTTTTAAGGGGCTGAAGACATAAAACGAGTTTTTGCTTCTTAAGTTTTAAAGGACAATCGAGCCTTCTCCGTTTACATATTTGTATTTTTCCAGAGCTGCTCAGTTAACGCGAATAGCTTTCTGTCAGCATCAACAGGACCTAAGTTTCGCTTTTTAATACCGCTTCTTATCATTACCGTTCTAATGTTCACCGCGCACGTGTACGTTGTCAGCGTCGGTTTCCATTAGCTTCTGTTAGTTTTTTTGTAGGTGGTGCCTTATTTTTTTTCTTTAGCTGGATAATAAATACTTTTTATACATATATTTACACGCGTGGCATAGCTTTGATGACAGGAATATTTATA
>NW_019211459.1:20065721-20071439 GCF_002443255.2 Varroa destructor
ATATAATTTGAAAATATCATTTTCGGTCAAATACCCTTCGAATCCACTCACTAGAATATCGCCCCTCCTTGCCGTCCAAGATTTTGGCACACGGAGACTGTTATTTTTCATATCACTCGGATGTTTTCTTGTTTTTTTTTTTTTTTCTCTTATTTACGATCTTCTTACGCTCGAACTCCGGTCCCCGTTTTTTTGCGTCCAGTTTTAATAAGTATCAACACGCCATCGGCTTATTTATCATTACCGGCTTTTACTCTTATCATAATAGTATTTACTAGTATTGCAATTGTTATTATCACTTTTAGCATAAACTCTTATCGTTTCTCTTTTTGACAATTATCAATATTGTTAATATCTTGTTTGATTTTTTGTTTACTTTTACACCACATCCCGTCGCCATAATAACCTTTAATTTTTTTCTAGGGACAACACCAGCACATAACGCAGGAGGGCCCAAGAGTTTGAGCATCATACCTTGACAACATTAAAGGTAGATATATAGCGCGAACGAGTAGAGAAGATTTTCAGTTATTTATTGTCTCAGCGGACTAGAAGCTGGCGATATGGGTAACTATTTACTCCGAATTCACCTCCGAATTGGATTGATTGACCGTTTCAGAACTCTCTCATGGTTGTTTTTTTTTTTGTCAACACTACACTGCTTGCCTTCTACTAACCTTTTGCAGCTTCTTTTGGTAAGCTCAAGTAAAAACAGGGAGAGCCCCCTATTTGTCTAGAATTAGATATGCGTCCTAATTGTAGCTATGATTTAATACCGAATACTGGTTATTCATTTCACTTATCTGCTCGTTCGCCTCAAAGATTTGAGTTCTTAAAAACGTTATCAGCTTGACCCCAAAGCACCTCCAGCTCTCTACTACTTAAATATTGCACACATTTCATCACGTCTGCCTGATTGATTTTAGCAGAACAGTGACATCCTACGAAGGCCGTCGCTCTGGTAGCTCCTCATCTCATCTTACGTTATGTATAATATAAAATTCATTTAACCATTGGTTTTTCGTCAAGATGACATACACTAGAGAATATCCCGCATTCATATTCGATTTCAGCATTGTAACTCATCAATTATCCAAGACGTTTTCTTGATTGACAAGACAGTCGTTGTTACTTTTTGGACGTTCTCATTGCTCTTGGAGCACCCACTGATTCTGGCATGAACAACATGACGCTAACGCAAAGCTCACGGTCAGACATGGTTTAGATTTTCAACAACAAGTATTCGCTGATTAACGAACGACAAGAGGTAAATGTTACTGACCAAAAACATTAGGGGCATTGAGTGTGGCAGACACCATAAGAACAGTCATCAATCGCAGTAGTCAAAATGCTCATAGTGACATTGAGATCCATCTTCATGCATATATTGCATCGTGTACGTAACACATGCATTACATCGTAGTATAGCTTAAAGGCCAATTTAAGACGTGAATATTTTTAATCTTCGCAGAATAGTTAGTAGTTTTACTTTGATTTCTCAGAGAGTTCCCCTAACATCGAGACATTCATTCAAACGACTCCGAGCTTGGTGCTGATAAAACGATTTCTATTTCTGTTATCGTGAACTAGCCACACCATAGGCCATTTTCGACCGATCCAAAAGAAGACGAACGCAGCTGGAATTTCTATGTATCTTTAAAGATCTTCCCTTTTCGCTCTCGTAAAATAACGAGTGCAGCTTGTGGGGTAACATCTCAACAGAGCATTCTACGATGCGACTGACCACTGAAACAATGCACTGCACGCAAAGAAACTCACCGCCCGACTATAGAACGCAACGCGGAACACAGTGTTTGTATACTTTTATTTTGAGTTGTCGCGAATCCTCTCGGACGATTCTTCCGATTTTGCAGACTGCACTGCTCTCGTCGAAGTTCCTTTATGACAGCTTGAGGATCGACGTACTCTTTTTTTTTTCCCGTTTGACAACCCGCGTCCTTAGCAGTGTTCGATTTCTTTTATCTGCCCCCATCTGGGAACCCGACCAAAATGCTTTCCGCCATTTTCTCCGTTTTGTCAAAGACTGACAATCATAATTACTGTAATAAATTATCATATGATTATTATCTATAAGAATTCAATATACAAGATGACGATGCAGTTGATTTCGATTGTACAGTATTGCCTGATAGGAAATAGGTGAAAGTCCAAGTAGATTGTTCACGAAGCAAAGATAAATAGCGATCGATTCCCGAGGGTCGATGAATTATATATAACATGGAGTGCAAGTTCATTTCAACAATTTCTCTAGTTGTCACGTCTTTGTCATGCTCGACCTACAGCCGTTGATTCCGCTATGCACAATGTGATTCATTAATTAGTATTATTATTCCTAAAAAGGCATATATTTAATGCAGTACCTCAAATAGGCGGCGACTGTTACCTCGTCTTGGACTGGGGGAGGGTCAATACAATGATGTAGTTACGATGTCATTGAATAAGTATACGCTGTTGTCATAGAAGCGGATCGTTGGTAAGCTCACGTAGTTCAACGCATTTTGTCGTACTTCCTATAAATGAATCGTAAAACAGAAGCAGAAGAAAAATGGACGGCCACACGGAGGCGATTGAGGCGTTCGAGTTACATATGAGATAGTACGATTCTAAAATCAGAGCAAAACTAACATATCATAATAATCAGAAAGGGAGGAAAAGTGCTTGGTCATTTGAATTGTCGACGTTCGACCATTACCAGTGTTACCAAATTTTGCCCACGGTCCACACTTATCATTATCATTGATTGAATTGGTTACTATTGTTGTTGTCGCCAGGGGCACTGCTCTGAGATCGAGTTGCTACGAATGGAATTTTATCCACGTCAGCATTTGCTTGCCTCCGTTAGTTTGTGGATCGCAAATTTTTCCTGCTAAGAGCGCAGAGGATTGACGCGAGAAGTTGATTGCATTTGTAGAAGTAGCGGTCTTTGAGTTTCAAGTTCACGGGCGAGTAACCCAAGCAGCGGCACGCACAAGGAAAAGAGGAATCAACACGGAACAGACACTCGAAAGCGACGCGATAAAGGCTCGAGCGTTTTCTGACACACAGTAGTGAACTTTGTTACTAGACTTCTCCCAAAACTAGAGAAACTCTTCGTTCGATTTTTCTTTCGATTATTGATTTGTTATTGGTTTACAATAGTAGCATTGTGGTATGCAACCAGTATGCAGATGCCCCTATCCCCGACTGCCCCATATCTCTTGTAGCATCCCAGTGCGCCTTTCGCCAGTTGCTTCACGGCAGTTAACGACCGTCATTTTATTATCATCGCTACGTTTCAGCTACTATAACGATGTTAAATCGGCAGCGATTTTTCAGCGACACATGTAATGTTATGACACTCTCAAACCACTACTATATTTATTGTTATAATAATTATTATCAGTGTTATCGCCATCGGCATTATTATGTTTATACACAGGTTAATAAGAAATGTATATATTTATGTAATCGAACTTCCATCTTGATCATCATCTCTGATAAGTGAATCACGACGATGTCTTCCTCGACCACCTCAGCACTGGGCTAGTCCACACGATACAACATCTTAATATTTTTCCCTTTTACTTATTCGTCCGCGGGTTGCCAAGCAGCGATGCGTCGCCAGGGCAAACTTACCTCATGCCTTGGAAACGGTAATGCACTTCTTGCCACGTCACCATGGCACTCAGTCTATTTTCTTTCCACTCTTCTCACATACGCTATGGTGGCTCGCTGGGACTAATGTCAACCTTCTACATACAATATATACGGTTTTTTTCTCTAACTCAGGATTTTCTCATCAATTCTTTCTTCTTTTTCTATATTTTTATAGTTCCAGCTATTGCGCCTCTTTCAATAGCAGACGTGCTAAACGCGTCCAACGATACGGATAAGAAACACAATCATCATCATCATCATCATCATCATCATCATCATCATCATCATCATCATCATCATCATCATCATCATCGTTATCACCATGAATCATCATCATCATCATCATCATCATCATCATCATCATGAGTCAGTGTCTCGGTCGTGATCATTTTTGGTTTATGCTTGTGTGAGCGTCGAAGAGATAATAGAACGTTGAACCTGGCTCGTCGTGTGAGACGCACAACTTGGTACCCGGTGTAGTGCAAAGCACTTATCAGCAGTAGGTATCAGTCGGTAGGGCGATGGCTTGAAGCCGTCCGGTACAGCCGAAGTACGTCGTGTGTAGCTTTTTTGCAACAACGAGTTCTGCTAACTACACTTACCTATACGCTCATATATGTTCTTAGTTGTCTTACAGTTCCCCACTGAACTCTGAGCTGGCAGAGCGACGGTCTACTGCTCTAATCATCTTCTGCCTTCATCGGATTATAGCAATCCGTTATTGTATACTTCTTATTGTGCTAGAAAGTGAATGAGGTATAGTTCGACCCTTCGGAGGCGACGGTCCCCGAAGCTGCTCCAGGAGGCCATTGAGCGCCCTGTCTGCTCGGCGAACTATGACGCTTCATGTGTGCGTTGCGGCTTTTCACTTTTTCGAACACTCTATAAATATATTGTGTCACACAAAATAGGTCACAAGCGGTTGTTAGGTGGTTAATAAACGGGCACCCTGCACGAAGTAATTATTTTACAATACCAGTTCCCATATGTAAGCATGTATGTATCTTCTCTTCAACTTTATCAGCTCTATGATGAACGCTCTAACTCTGGGGATTTAATTATTAAATCCCCATTATTATCTTGCTTACTTAAACTAAATTATGGTGGCGGCTTCTTGATAAAGCGAAATACATTTTTTAGGTGCGAGCTATTCGGACTTAGTCTTAAACGAACGCGATTAAATAAAAAATCTTCTAAATCACTGTTTCCTACGTGCTCGGGGTGGTATAAAACATATCACTTCGTTGAAATTGTCGATAAGTCCAAAACATTTCACCCTTCTTACACCATCTTCAGACGCCAGACATAACGCCATGCATCAAAAAAACAATTGCGCCCAGCAATCTTAGAGCTAATTATTTTGCAAAAATAAACCCTTTTTACCGACATAACATACCGTCCGCAAACTTTGCAGGGGAAATAGTGCGACGCCTGAAGACCTTTGTCATCGCCAGCGAGTCCTCGGCCTTGACCGCAACAATCTCCACAAATAGCACAGCCGGTGCCTTTACAACTGCAACGAGTGCAGCTTTCGCAGCGTTCGACTGCTTCCGGCAATACAGTGCTTTTTCGTTTGCGACCCTGTCGTAATCGACGGTACTCTTCTGGACACACCTGTGGTACAGATAAGAGAATAAAATATTTCATTTAGTTCTCCGTTGATTCGTAAAGTAGTCCCACTCGATCTCGGGACTCAAACTTGCTTAGACGCTCCAAGCGATAAAGTCTATAGATCTTTTTTAGTTATTTAGAGACTCTGCATAATTCCTTAAAATTTGACTAGGACTCCTAAAAAGGCACAATGATTTGGGTTCCGCAGGGGTCGGGCCTAAATTAAGTAGCACATTTGCTGTGCATAAAAAACGAACTTAACTGGATGCTCTTAACATGCGTTGGGAAATAAACGCGGTGTAGGCTTAATAAAGTTTACCTTTTTCCAGAAGTAGTACATCTCTATACAAGCCTTGACATCCTTTCCAGTAACTTTTTCAGCGATGAGGCTACAAATATACGAAGTTTCAAAGATTCAAACGGCTTTCATTAACTGTTGAAGAATTTTAC
>NW_019211459.1:20071539-20173502 GCF_002443255.2 Varroa destructor
ATATATATCTTTTTATTACAAAATTTATCAATTAGTTTTACCAAAGATCTACTATGCCCTTGAGTATTTAGCCAATCCGTTGGTCAAATGCAATTTAATATATTATACAATTAGGCACACGTAACTATCTAACGCGAGATGGATAATTGCCCGTTCAGATTTCTATCGTATACATAATGTAACGAGTTTCGTCCGTACCCAAAATCCTTGTCATGAGCGATTAGAGCATTCTGGAAGGCATCCAATTGCTTTGTGCTCCAGGATTCACTTTCTTGATACTTATATGTGAGTAACGGATGAAATGCGGGCAATGCGAAACCTCTTCTGCAACGCAAAAACAGCTGAACTGCGGCGTCTAGGTCCCCATGACATAGACCTAATATATGGTAAGCTAACTCATGGTTTCGTCCACCGCCACCACACGGCACGAGACTGCTGCACGCCACAGAGATGTATTGATCAACTGTAAAATGGCACGCAAAAAGGCGTTTTAGGAAATCGTAAGCTATTTTATTAAAAGCTCATAGCTAACAAGTTAACTTGTTAGCTATGAGCTTGTTAAAAGTTAAATGAATATTTAAAGCAAGGCGTCGTATTTTCGCCCTTGTTGTTGGTGACAGCAACAGGTCGTATGTACTTGGTTTTATAATCACCTTGACTTTGTCCCTAAGAAGGTGTCAAGGTAGCTCTTGAAACTTGCGATCAAACATTCCAGTAGAGGAGGAAAAGGAAATTAGATATGAAATTTTTCTGCGTAAAAAGGGCTTAAGTCTATCACTTTTGATTTTTGGTGACGTACTTATGTTTTGGTATCTCAAAAGTGAGCCACGCAAAAGGTAAACACAGACGAGCTTAGGTAGCATGTTCTTGTTCAAGTGTTCGTTGCTAGAAGCTGCGAGAGAGATTTGCCAGAGTCAAGCTGACAGCGTAGTTTAGGTTAACTAATCATTTTGGTATAAAGAAAACGAATTCTTTCCATTACTGATAGAGTTGAGTTTTAGCCAAACTAGGTATTTTTGCACGGAGATTCTACATATACATGTCCTAGCTACGATCAGCAATCTTTCAAGCATACGCACGCTGAGCGTCGCTGATGTGCTGGGCAAATTCGGGCTTCCAAAGCAGGTCCGCACCATCAGCAGCGCTATCTTCGATCACTTGGCTGGACGTTGAAGCCTCACACTTTAGAACCTCGGATGCTGAAAGCCGTGGCGCCTCGGCGGTAGCTACAGGTGCTATTTGAGCGTTTCCGGATGATGGCAAGGAAGAATTCGGAATTGCTGCCTGATATTGTGGCCCGATATTGACGTGCGGTACGACATCCGATGCGATTGATTCGACGGGTGGTCCAAAAGACCAACCAGCTACAAATAAAGATTGTCAAGTTAGCAACGAAAATGTCAGAAAAAACGTCATTTTATAAAGCTAAAAAAACACTGCATATATACCGACGCGGTCGTTCGAAAACCCTAACCAGTTTCTGGCCCCTCCGACGACGCACACTAACACGGCCATAAATAATTTTCTGACTTGTGAATTTTTGTTTGTGAACTCTTTTTTTTTCTTTCTATATCATTACATTTCCATAAGTTTATTATTTATTTATTATTATTACATATTTACATAAGTGTATAAAAATGTACGGTGCTGCGTGCATATGGTAGTCCAATTGAAAGGCCAAGCCATTTTAAAGCTCACTTTTGTTGAGGTGGTCTATGCTCGAGAAGAGACCGGTCGCTTTTCGACACGGAGATAACATTGGTGGCGGCGTGTACGGCGGCGGGGAGTAAGGTGCCGTCGCCAGCAGTGGGGAACGCAATAATGACTGGTAAGGTGTTGGGCTATTCAGAGCAGCTGCCGTTCCACTCAGCTGTGTTTGTGTGATACAAAGCGGTGATGGCTTCGGTTTGAGCTTTTTGATGGGCGGCGGCTCCGATGCGCTTTCTTGTGGAGCTAAATCGCCTTCGTCGGGTTCGCCGGACGTCGTACCGTTAGCGTTGGGGGCCGCTCCGACCACCGCTGAATCAATAACCGCCAGTTTATTCTCTGATTCCAGATTGATCGGTTCACTCTTCATGTTCTGGACGAGGACTATACTGTTTGGCTTGACGACGAGATTATTGTCGTCGACGACAACAACGCTTTCGACGCTTTTTTGCACATCGCTGGCGACCACATCGAAGTCAATAGCTTTACAGAGAAGAAGATCTTCCGGAGCCGGCGGTTCGGGGCTGACGTCGTCAGAACGGTTGCTGGGTTCAGGGGGATCTGCTATTGACACAATTTGCGGCACAGATGTTACGGAGGGTTCGGCATGGGTTTTGGTGTCGTGAACGTCGCTAAATTGGGCTGCGGCATCGTCAACAGGATCAACACGAGGCGGACATTCGTCTTGATGAACCTTCGTATCAAAGACGAACGATGCACTATTGTTATGTTCATGCTCCTCAACCGAAGTGGATGGCACGTCTTCGAAGGGATCATCCCCAAAGTCGACAAAAAATTCGGGGTTCTCTTCAAGAAACGCGCCGAAATCCTCGTCTTCTTCTCGATGGGCCGATAACGTACCCAAATCCGCGAAAAGCGGCTCCAATGTATATCTGTCGAAAATCAAAGCGATACGACTTTAGAATTCGGTGTTTTCTCCGTAGGGAATCTTAAACATTAAGGACACTCTAAACGCTAGTAGGTTGTTATAATTACGGTATGTCAAGTTGTTGTAAACGTACACTGTATACAAAAAGAGATACTAAATCACAATACTTGCTGCTTAGGGTCCCGGCGGCAATACACAATGCTCCACTAATCATGTATATAAGCAAAGTTTGCAGATATACATAGCTGAATGTTCATAAGCCATCTCTTTAGGTTTGACCATCTGTATTACGTTATCGAAAAAGTATACCGTTTTTTGAGCTAAATGGCTTTTAGGTCACATATTCTAGGTAATATGTTGTGCCGTAAGTACTTTTTGGATAACCTACATTCAGAGCTAACACAAAAGAGTGTTTCGAAAACGAAAATCAAATTTGGGCGACAAAATCGCTATATTTATATAATTTTGTTATGATGACGGCGCGAATGTTATCTAAGCCCACAACGAAAGGCTCTGCTGCTTATGGTCAAGACGCGTTATTCAAAGAAATAAGGCTTAAAGACGATGAGAGAAATTTCGATGTGAAAGATGATCTTGCTAGTGTGATTGATCATTTTAGGAAAAAAGTTAATTTATTTTTGATACATTTTATTACAGAGAGAGAGAGAGAGAGAGAGAGAGAGAGAGACGTAGCCATGATATCCCCAAGAAACCAAACGTCCACCAGCAACCACAGTTTTAAACCATCTAAAAACTGGTTAGCTGGCTAGAAAAAAAGTTCCATGTTTAAGTGCTACACGAATTAAGGCAAAACCTTAATTTACTCTTATATATATATTATATATGAGATACATACATCTCCTCGTATTTGCATCTGTAAAACTTTGCAGATACAATATGAAATCAAGCCCTCTATCAAGTGATTCATCATAGATGGTGAAAAGTAAATTACATATGACAATTACATGCAGATATAAAAATTATAATGAATTCGCTCCGCAGTTCGTGACAGAGCTTTGACTGACTCTAAAAAACGTAATTTTACGCCCTTGATGGCGCTGTACATTAAGGAATCGTTTCACTGCATCATGGGAAAACAATCATCAAATCAGACCTCTACTGTCACCAACTAAGAAGATTACAGCAGTTTATTGGAAGAAAAAAAAAAGTACAGCGGGACTAGTGAACAGAAACGCGTTGTTTTCTACTATGGTATTGCCAGACCGCATACGTCTGTAAGTACCCGACAAAAATTCAGTGAACTTGATAGGAAATTTTAATGCCCGTATCTTGCACTATCGGATTATCACCGTATGTTTTTTGCCCCCTGCAGAATTCGTTAATTCAGTGTCAATGGAGAAATGCAAAGATCATTGTCACGATTCTTCGCCCAGAAACCATATAAGCTACCACAGAAGTATCAAACAGTCATCAATCAAAATACCGTATATTTAGCTCAGTGTTATCTAATTTTTTCATCTGGCCTTTAGCTGTCCTTAATGTGTTGATCCACCCTGTTGGACGGACATCGCCCTTCTCAAAATGAACGATTTTGGATCGTAATGCTCTGTCTTACTAGGTCCGTTCCATATAATTCAGACGATCTCGATTTTGCGTAAGCATGCCAATATGTCTTATAAAAAAGCTAGTATAACAAAGGAAATAACTAGTTGTTTTGTATCATTCTGTGAACTTATGTGATAGAATGATGTGAGTCCACATATTTACCCAGGATCAGATGCGAGGCGGCACTCGCGGCGACCCTTCACCGCCAGGAAGTCGCTGTCAGAGTGCCTCCGATGATTTTGTATGTGATTTCCGTATAGCGGAGATCTGGTTAACGAAACCTGATGAACTCCACCCACGCCACCGTTTCCGTTGTGCGCTTCGGAACTGTTGTTGTTGTTGTTGCTACTCGTGGTATTGTTGTTATTACTGCTGGCATTATTATTGTTATTATTATTATTGAATTGGGTTACACTGTTGAGCTGGGTGTCGGCACGTGTCTCAGGAAGTTGTTGCTGCTGCTGCTGCTGCTGCTGCTGCTGCTGTTGCTGTTGTTGTTGTTGTTGTTGTTGTTGTTGTTGTTGTTGCAGCTGCAGCTGCTGCTGTTGTTGTTGATGATGCTGTTGTTGTATAGATGCAAAGACCTCAGTGAGAGGAGTACGCTTCTCTTCTTGAAGTAATGGTATTGTATGGCCAGCGCTTTGACCATTTTGCTTCATTCGACATCTCTGCGATATGACTTCGCCTAGCAGCGCTCGAATCACTTGACCATTGGATAGCGAAGCCGGAACGGTGGCGCAGCTGTCGGCGCTTTTGACAAACGATTTCTGTATAAGTATCTGCGTCTGGCCACTTCCTGAATTCGCCGTCGCAGTTGGTGTTCCTAATGTGTTGGTCGACCCCATCGGAGTGTCATCACCCTTCTTGACGTACCCTCCGTGCAATCGCATGTGACCATTGAGCGCTGCTACGTTTTTGAACGAGCGCTCGCAAAGTGCACATTCCACTCGTTCATCCCGATCGCTGGGGTAAGTAAAAGAGAAAAAAACAGCGGCTTTCATTGTCTTAATATTTATAGGTCAATGACAATATTTCTCTAGTGCTTTATTGCATAACCGTTCGTTTTATCAACCATCTTATGTCTTGCAAATAAAATTCAAACGTAATTTTTTGCATGGTATGACTAGAAAAATTTCGATATCATCAGAACACGCTGCACACACACCTTTTGTTTTCTCTGCGATCTCCTGCGTCACCTCCTTGAAGGAGATCTAAAAGTACGCTACCACCGCCACCTGCTCCCGTACCGTTTCCACATACGCCCCCTACAGTGGTTACTGAACTGAGTCCTGATGAGCTGTCGTCTCGCGAGTCCTATACGAACAGGGTTAACAGTAAGTCAGAAAGGATTTAACAATATAGGTTATGTCGCTCATACGCTATAACTCAAGAGGCTCGAGGTTTCGTTAATGGATCTAAAAACTTCATCAATGTAAATTGTCGGACTCGGAAGAGCGTTCGCTCATCCATTAAAAAATTACCTTCGATAACTTCTGAACGTTCGATGAACATACCTTATCATCCCGCAGCGTGGAGTGCCCTAAGGACGTACTGGGAAAGGTCCCTGGTGCACCGGAAACTGCAGCTTGTTGTAGCTGGTGATGATGATGATCCTTGTGACGTCGTAGTGAACGTGCATCACAATACGACTTATCGCACCCGTCTGTATCACAGGCAAACGGCTTTTTGTCTCGATGAGTCAACATGTGGCCATTTCTGCAAGAAGACCGTAATAGTTATAATCGTGATGCTGTTACAACGAATTCTCAAGCTACTCCATGTTTATCACATGATTTAGATTTATTAGAGAATAGGTATAGAAAAGTGCGTTTCCAAGAGACTACGCCAGATCAATATCAATCATTTATGTAAATTGTGGCTGTATTGAGGAACACAATTGATACCAGCATTCAAATCTGGCCCAGTATCTGTCATAAAAAGGCCTAGGTGAATTAGGCACTTACAAAGCCGTAAATAACGACCTAAGTAAGAAAAAAGGGGACTCGAAGATAGTCTAAATGGTCGAAACCGGGCGTAGACACCTATCGTTTCGTCTTTGAAGCTGCATTGTTTAAGTAACACAACAAAAAGCATGAAACTTGGAAGTGTTCCCGTATCGAGCTACTTACAAGTGATCTTGTCGCTTAAACGCCTTTGAGCAGAGTTGGCAGACGAACTTTCGTTCGTTCGAATGTGTGAGTTTGTGTTTAGTGAGCGCCGATGTTGTGGAAAACTGTTTGCTGCAAACGGCGCAGCGAAGAGCGTCTGCTGGCCGCGACTTTGTCTCGGTTGTTACAACGGACGTGGCCGCGGCCGATAGCGTTGAAACGGTCGACATCCCCCCACCAGCCTGAATCACTAATTGATTCGTCTTGATCAGACTCGCGACGGTTGACTCCGGAGGGCCGGTCTTTACTTCGCGTCGGACGGTGGCCGCCGTTAGATCTGGTTTAAAGTGTACGAGATTGGTGCCAGGAGCAAGCAGGCATCCGATCGTGGTCCCCTTGACCACAATAGGTGCACCTGCAGCTGTGGCAGCCTCCTTCACGCCAGCGTCTTGCCGGATCTGCAGATTCACCGTCTTAAGACCACTATCTGATATCATTGCTGACGCAGCTGTCGCCGACTGCGTTTTCTGTTGTAATTGCACCTGTTGTTGTTGTTGTGACACCTGCTGCTGCTGCTGCTGCTGTTGTTGCTGCTGCTGCTGCTGCTGCTGAATCTGTTGCAGTTGGCCTGTTTCGCCGATGCACAGTCGCTCTTTGCCGGTTGTCTGCAGCTTGACGTGTCGAATCCCTCCGATCGTTGTTGTGGTCGTCTTATCGTCGTTAACGCCCACCGTTAATGTCGTTGCAGTTGTTGTTACGGCTGCTGCTGGTGCTGCCGATGTTGTTGTTGCTGTTATTGTCGGTGTTGTTGTTGTCGCCACATTTTGCTGTTGACTAACTACGCCGGTTTTGAGCACCACTGCATTTGGCAGGCGACCTTGAAAGCCCTTGTTGTGTGTTGTAGGAGCTGTAGCTGTTGACGCTGCTGCTGCCGCCACTGTTACCGAAGCCGTCGACACTGCACCACTCTGGAGCAGATCAGACGCCGAGGTAACGGTCGTTAATGTTTGACTCTGCTCAGATTGAACCAACCGATCATCGCTGGGGGTCAGATCCTCTAGTTGTAGGTAGCCTTCGAGCACGAACACCTGCTCACGTTCTGTACTTCCGTCAGCTCCGTTACCGCCATTTCCGAGGTGCTCCAATTGTGCTCCGACATCGCTCGTACCACTTCTACACAGGGCGGTGGCTGCGATCGAACTAGCAGTAGTGACCGCGGCAATATTATTATTGTTATTATTATTATTATTGGTGTTGCTCTTGTTGTTAATATTGTTATTCGTATTATTGTTATTATTGCTAACGTTGATCGTGCTGCTACTACTGCCGCTGCTGCTGATCGCGTTCACGTTGATTAGAACGTTTTCAGTAACGTTAGTTGATGCGACACTACTTGCAATGCTGCCGGTGAGCGATGTTGCTTGAACAACCTGTTGCCCTTGCTGGGTCTGTTGTAGCCGAATCCGGTGGCACTCAATATATTGTTGCTCCTGCTGTTGTTTTTGGTGCTGTCGGGGCGACGTCTGTAGCTGCTGCGATGTGCCAGGCGGCTGCTGCTGAGATTGTTGACCTGACTGTTGAGCACCGAGGCCTGAAAGGCTGGTGGCTGTATACCCGTGCTCAAGCTGGACGCGCAGCTCTTCGGCCCGTCCTGGCCGCTCCTGGGGCTCTCCTGCGCCAGGCTCCATCGCCTCCGGGCCCAGTGTCAATGGAGGGCCCTCTTCCAGTTTGCGGCTTTACGGTCGTGAGGCCCAAATTGACTTCGCCACTCGTGTACTGCAACCTGCCGCTAATCAGAAGCCGAAAGAGATAAAAAAAAAAGAAGGGATGCACACAGAAGAGAATACAGCTCATTAATTCAAGTACTTGTGTAAACTCTAAGCAAACAGGCGGGGTGGAGTTCATGCTATTTCATATAGTCATGGCTTAATGGATGAGTCGATATAGAGGCGCTCGACTTGACATGTAAAAAAAATTAATTAGAGTAAGCAACAGCAACTACCACGTTTTTTAATTATAACCTATGTTTATCGGTCAAAGCTAAATAAAGTAATATTGTGATGGCGTATATTTCGAAACATTAACAGCTAATCTTATATTATTATATTAATTATTATTACGTACAAAGCCGTTCTGTGCCAATCGAGAGCCAAACATTTAGATACTGGGAAGAATCTTTCGAAGACGCCCGGAAACGGTGTCTACCGGAAGCTCAGTTACGGCTGCTCTACAAGCCTTTGCAACTGACGTTCTCCATCGAAGTATCGTAAACGATATTGAGGATGTCACCTCGAGAACCCCGGTCGTTGCTCCTACCAGCGCAAAGTACAATTGAAAACCGACGTCATTTTTTTCTGTAGTTTTTTGTGACGTTATTATTGCGATCACGTTCTCAATCTCTCATCTGTGGACTGCCTCATCTAACGCCTCTCGAAAAATTACTTCCCTTGTGAAAAAAAGTCGCTGTAAACTTTCATGTTGCTCTAAGTATTAACTGAATTCAAGTTCAGGAGTCGCTACAAGTTGTCACTCGTATACAGTACCCAGCAGTCCTATCCGACACGTAATGAAGAAGACTAAAACACATAATCTATGGCAACATATTAATTCTGAAATCTTTATTACAAAACTGCATCTTTCGATTCATTATCGAATGGTGTTTTATTTGTATCATATATTCAAAGTGTAACTCCATAGACACAGCAAGTGACAACCACCCGTGATCCAGATAATGTACTATAGACACAAAACATCATCAGCTAGTGAAGCATATCTACTGATTACCTGATCTCCGAGCAAACCTGATCCTGTGTCAGGGCATTAGCCTACGTTGGATGTGGCATCGGTGCTGGATTCGACATAACATATAAATTATCCTTTCTTCATGCATCTGTGCAATAAAAAAATTGCTTTGATTTCGTATCTGAGCAAACATCACAAATTAAATGCTTTAATAATGCACTTGCTTTAATGAAAGCCACGAAGTGACAAGCACGACGGTGACGTCCCAAAAGACAATATACTGTCATAGATATCAACGAAAGTTAACTTGTTAGATAAAGTGTTTTTGCTGAGGCGAACAGGACGGTGGCTTCATTCTCCTTTGTCCTCTTTTTCTATGCCGCCTTAACAAGGCCAAGGACGTTGGAGATCAATTTGACATTCTGATTCAAGCAAAGCATATGTCAACCCAAGGAAGCAAAGATACGGGTCGAAATGTGTACCGGTGGTGAAATTAGCAGTAGAAGATAAATTCAACCAGATTTGGTGACGTATCGACCTGTTATCCAGTTCATTGTTTGCCACAACATATCCGTAAGCTCTAGTTAAAAGACTGCCTTATCAAGGACATGGTTAACGTAATTCGAGGTATTTCAACGTCTACTTACAATACTTGTTGCATGCAGCCGTTTCTCAAAGTGTCAGTCGTCCAAAACAGGTTAAACGAAATCGAACAGTCGCGCAGACCCCACATATTCACTGTGTTTCTATGCCTTGTTCTTTTTTAAACAAGCGCAATTTTAGTAGAAACAATGTTGATACTTTTGCGTCTTTAATTTCAGTAACAACTGCAGTCTGCCATCAGTCGTCATCTATACAATGAGATTCGTTATTAGTGTAAATAGTCGATTTTCGCCGGCCATATGGACCCCACAGCCTAGCATCTACTCGGATACGTTACCTCCATTAGAGTTAAGTTTTCGATATCTACAGTGATTCTCTATTATGAGGAGAACTGTTTCATTGCTCCTCGAATAACGCATAATCGACTTCTTTTTGCTAATCCCCCTAACACCGTCATACTCGAACGTGGCCTAGTGTAGGCAAAGAGCGCCAAAACGATCTTAACAGCTAAGCAACCACCGGTCTGTAAAGCCCAAGCATCATTATCATGGCAAGACTGCGTTACTCTGTGGTCGTTGCGCATGACAAATCTAAACAAGCATCACCGAGGAACGCGATATTTGCCTATCAACATCGGCGGTACTAGTCGGTCGATCGAGTTCTAGCTCAACTCAACAGTGTTTTGGGCCCTTTACTTAGCGCCACCATCTTCGGGTGCAATACCCTTGTGTATACGATTCGTGCATAGTGGCCTGTAGTTTTGGCCGCATCTCAGCTGGCGCTGAGAGGGGCCCCCGCCATTTTGAGAGTGCGAGGGTGGCCCTCCTCGTACACTGCTCTATAGCATAACGATTATAGCAAGGCGATTGCAGGTTGACAACGATAGCTATAGTTGAGCCCTTCGGAATCTGACGTACCTTCGCGCGGGACACTGCAACGGATCCTGGCCTCCGTTGACGCTCGGGTTCGACTATGCAACATGCCGATGACTGGAGATCCGGTGCACCACTTCAATGTTTGCTTAACGTTCACTTGGTGTTCATTAGCAGCATTCGCAGTTGGCCACCGGGTCAAACGACGGAGAGACGAGGCCCTGGACACAGCAGCCAGCAGCATTGCATCGCAACCATCAACAGCCACCGCTAGCCAAGAGCCGCTGATCGACGGATAGGCGGACACACAGACACACGGACGAACCAAAATGCACACGACACAGACACTAACGCTACCAATACCATCGCTACAGCAACAGCAGCCGCTGCCGTCACTCAGGATGGTTTAGCTGACTACTTGCTGCTGGGGGTCGCGCAGAGCCTCTACGCGCCCCAACGAACGGACCCGAACATACAGCCACACTCAGACGACATAGCACGATTGTGCTCCTAACCTAACTCATAGAGAACTCACTCACTCACTCAGGCAGGCCAATGGCAGCGCGCGCACAACAGAGAAGGGCTCTCGAACGCGGCTGACTCCACTCTCCTTCAGTAGCGGCCAGAGTAGCCGACTGCTGAGCGCCAAAAGAGGTTGAGGGAACAACGAACCAATGGAAGCGCACCAGCACCTCACTGAAAGCACCACCACCAGCGTCACCGGATGATCTCGGAGCTCAACGCTCGTAGTCCGTCCACATCGTCAAGGCGCGACCAATTCACAGAATTACTCATACCCAAGGGGGTTTAATAGATAGAATAGTGGCAGGCCACTGGTTAGGTGGCGATGGGCACTCGGCACTCACTCCGCTCTTTCGCTTTCACAGTACAGAAGGAAAGGGGAATAAAGAAAGAAATGGAAATAGAAAGGCTATCGCATAGTACTTTCGCGCTGAAGACGCTTATAACAACGAGCCGGTTATGTACTAGGCCATGTACTATGTAGGCCATTCTCATAGAGAGAACCAATGGTCAGAGCGTATGCACACACACATAAAGCGATGGGCATTTACACATGGTAAAGGGATACACACAACATGGACATGGTGCCACACATTTGTATGGTCGTAAAGAAAGACAGGGAAAAACGAATTTCTTTTTATATGCTATACGAGATCCGCGAATTGCGCGAACAAGGATGTACACACACGTGTACACAAATGAGAGAGGCAAACGAAGACAGTTACTGAAGAATGGATAGATTTAGATAAGACGAACGCGCTGGTCGAACTGGTTTTGTACCGCGGAAGGTTCGTTTCGACTAGCCAGACAGCTAGAGTGATAACGGCATAAATAAATTGGAGAACGGACGACTCAAGGACGCATAAAACGGAAAACTTCATGCTTAAGCGGCACCTCATATTTTGGTACTTGAAGCTGTGGACATGCGCGAAGATACAAGAAAAAATAAAGCATAGGGCAAACATAAATAGACTCAGGCAAGAATGGATTGACGGGAAAATCCTCCGATTCATCTGTGATTCAATGGATAGCAACGTCAGCACACGGGAAGAGGAAGCTGTTTGGAGAGTTGTCGATTGAAATTATTGGTTTTAAGAAATACTCGTACATTTGTTTAGAATGTTGAAGCCTCTCAACGCCAGTACACATATAATGGACTGACGTAATTGGAACTAACCAGGGTGCGTTAAGGGCGGGATTGTGTTGAATAATATTCGACTTCAGTTTTAGCAGTGCCTCATTTGATTGCTTAGAAGATTAAACGTCCACCATATAATAGCTCGCAGTGATAACTAACAGTACGGCACGACTTCATTTCGTCAACGAAAACGCTCGGTGTTTATGCTGAACGCTTACAGGAGGCTATTGTTTAAAGTTTTTAATCGTTGTTGGAATTTTAAATACTGTTTTACAGATCTTTTTTCTTGTTGGGCACGGCAAGGGATCATGCGTAACACACCCTTTGTTGAAGCAGTATGTCAACATGTGAAAACTCTTTGCCCATCAAAAACTACTTAAGAAATAAGTATTGGTTCCCTGTCATTAAAATATGGAAAAAAAAAACACAACGTTAAATGGAGCGACGACCGTTCGGCGCTGTGTCATCTTGGTCCATTCGGATGATTCGGTAGCGGTATTTTTTTCGACGTTTCGTTGAATCCTTGTCTGACGTAACGAAATTTAAAACAGCAGCTTTTTCAGTCAGTCGTTTCGAGTTCTCAGTTTGCAATGATTATGTGCACTTCGGCGATCGCGAAGATTCAAATTCTGCTTTATTTTCGTCGCCTTTAACAAGCTCTAGGTTCCATGATGTTTGACCTGTTTTGTTGCCCTATTATTTTTGTTTTGACATTTGGTTCATTTAATTTATTAAGGAACGATGAAGTAAATAGGTATTTTTCGTAAGTATAAAAAGTTACGATTTCAAGGGCACTGCGATTTTCGAGCGGCGCTAAGGATATGGGCAGCAGTGTTTTTTTTTTCCATTTTGGCATTTTTGCTCAAAAAGAACAGGTACTGTCTATTTTAAAATGTTTAGAAACATTTCTGGATAATTGGGGCACGTCCACGATCTGGTCACGATTTGGAGAAAAAGTCAAATACTCTGTTTCTTTATAGGTATTTATAAACGGCAGAAATCCAAAGCCGGGATTACTTGAGTTTGGGTAGTGTTAGAAGAGACCAAGCTACATAGGTGAGGTATTTAGAGAAATTACAGAGTAGCCATTCTTTGAACGCCATATTTTCAACTATACGGAATAGCGTGATCGTTTATATCCGCAGTTAAAAAAGCACGATCGAAAGAGAGTAGCGATAATGTAACATAGATTTGTTTCAAGAAGAAACGTGGAAAATATAGCGCTATGTTTTTTTCAAAGGTTTGTAGTAAAATATTTGATTTAACGGAATACACACAGGCAATAATTGAACACTTACTTTTATCTATTTTAGCACGTGTGACCTACCTATATACTTTTTTTTTTATCAACAAGGAATCGTTCGTGACAACCCCATTCATGTGTAAACACTTTATCCTGATGTTGTAATATCAACGACGAAGAAACGTTTTCTAATTCATCAAAGCTTACCAAGTTACTGTATAAAAACACTAATAACATATTTTGACACAAACTTAGATTTTTCAAGGCGAAAGGGATCTAGGACCTGTCGCATTTGATAGGTTTTCTGAAGTAAAAACTAAGGACAATTTTATTAGCATTAGTTTTTTCAACTAGTACGTTTGTGTTCATCGTGAAACGTTCCGCAATGCTGACGAAGATTAGGCCAAGCAAAAGGCACTGGAATAACTAACTAAATGTGATCTTTGGCCGTTATATGTGATTTTCAGTGATATAGAAAAAGGGAATCCTTGTAACATCAACTTTAAGTATTTGAATAATAGCCAATAAATGTGTTAAAAAATATTTTACTATGAAACTATCTCCATCAGTTGGTAAAGTCTCTCGATTAGAAGATACGGAAACAGCCGTCGAATGTGGCCATAATGATACAAAAAAGACGATGTATTTAAAAATTTTAAACAATTCCAATGAAACATCTTGAATCTTAAACGTCAGACAATAACAAATATCAACGTCGGAAAAAAAAACACGAAAAAAAGCTATGTCTGTCTAAAATTGAACGAGAAAGATTTTAGTTTAGAAGAAATATCTCAAGTTAACCTAATACCGCACAGGCGTGCCTCAAGTTAGTACTTTAATATTTTGCTGGCCGTTTTTGAGGTAGATGGAGGAATCTATTTCGATGAAATATACAAATAAACAAAAAGTCAGAAGTATGAATAGTTGAAACTGTGTCGAAAAGAACGCTTCGACATATTGATAAAGCTTCATTTCCTGTACGATAATTTGCCAAATCTGAAAGTCCTTAATGTTTCGGGTTCTACCTTCGAGCGGTGGAATCGCCGTTAAGAATTCTACCCACCAAGTCTGTCTATGGGTCCAAACCTAGATCACAACTTGTCCCTAAAATTAGCGGGCTCTTAGTTCGGCTTGTGTAACATAATGCAGTAGCGATTGAACCGCTCGTAGCGACGTTGAATCCGTGACGTCGGGGGCAGAAGATATACGGATATGTGTTCATGGATCAGGACCACGAAGAAGTAGAACACCTATCCTTTCACCGTAAGGCGCGCTCAGTATGTATATATATATATATAAGGGCGCATAGGCAATCACGAATACGAAAAACGATTATCGGCACGAACGCAAATTATCACGTAAAACATCGAAAAATATATGCCCAGAAAACGCATCAAGTAGAGTTAGACAGCGGCCTGAAATGCAAAATAATTATCAAAAACTTAGTCCTTACCTGTAACTATTTTCCTGTGTAATTATGTTTTCAAGGTAACATTACATGAAATAGAGTTGGAATGAAGTACCGGATATTTGCCGAGGCAGATGTTTCCAAGTTTCCATTAGGTACTACACTAGAAAATCACCACTTGAAATCACCTGAACTGAATTATGTAGGACGTTCCTGATACACGATATACCTTCTACGACTTCCGATATATAGAACGTTTAAAGAATTACCATAAGTATGTACACTCTATTGCGGATGCTGCCTATATGGGCCTTCTTTTTCATTACTACTACTACCACCACCATTATTATTAGTATTATTTTTGATTAAACATATCGAAGTCTACGCTGTCACCAGAAAGCAGTCAGACTGAGTCTCTAAACAACGTCCAGTGTACGTAAATAAAACATCTGACGTAGGCCTTCAACAAGGCAAGGGTTCCATGATCGCGAAAAATAATGAAAGTAATATTGGTGACGTATCCGTACCTGGAAATGAGCTGTGTCTTCTCTGCAGAATTCTGCAGACGCCAGCAGAAACTTTGCCCGTCTAATTGTAGGTGTACAATCGAGGCCAGCAAAAGAGTCATAGTGGCATGCAATTATGTAGCTTTTTTCCCGCTGCCCCTTTAGTTGGGTAGGGATTTTAGCTAAGACAGGACATTTTGATCGTCGACAATGTCAAGAACAATTGATTCCGCTTTGTCATATCAATTCATATTTAGAGACTGGTACGTTTTATATATCGATGTGTCATCATCGGAACTACCTCTAGGCTGAGACTGGTTAAAGCTAACCACTTGTCTACCTCTTACTGCTAGCAATTTCGCGTAGTAAAATTCATACAATAAACGATTTTCCTTTCTTTTTTTTTGGGCTAACCTAAATACTCAGTTTGAATGCTAGATAGTTCTTGCCTTCGTCGAATATACTTCACGATTGATAATTAGAGGTTCTGTTTCAGATATATAAATATCGGCAGCGTCATCGTTACGTTACCGGATGCAGTAAACCACAGAGAAATCGAGTTGATCGCGTTTATATAGATTCGTATAATTTTGCAGCTTTTATTGATTGATCTATGCTAAGGTGCTCTAATCTATGAAATTATATGGAACATCATCATTCACGTGCATTTTCGTACGTAGCCCATAAGACAAATCATGCTTCATTTCTTCTACTCTAACAAAAGTAAGTAAAATAAATAAGAAGGACTATTGATTGAAGGTTAAAAATGTTAGTTAGGTCCAGGATAGAGTACCTTAGCTACTAATAATCGAAAATAAGCTTAGAATTTTATTAGCATTATAGGCAAATAAATCTCAGGGCGTATATCAATCAAAACTATAACCAACAAGCAATCACGTGTCAAAATGAAGGAACTAGGACATGAATTTTTAATAATTTTGATACATTCATTTAAATAATGACAATCTTTTTGGAAAGAAAACACGATTTGTATAATATTATTATTTCATCTAACTTCAACCGGCTCTGAATGCCTGTTTTTGGCCCCAGTCAGGATATAACCAGCGGATTACCTGAGCGAAGATTCGTTCTGTTAACGACTTCGTTGCTGCAATATGTGTGCTATATGGTCTTCCATCTATATTTTTCATGGTGACGCATTTCTATCAAATACAAAGGCTTTTTGTATTCGAAAACCAAGCTGTTCCTTTTTCTATTGCATTTAACTTTAACCTGTTTTAGGATTACGTCCTGTTTTTATTTGAATAGATTTACGACGAAAGACGCATAGTCTAACTACTGCTAGAACTGCCATCGGTATGGCAAGACAACATATTAACTATTCTGATGTCGACTTAACTGTAATGATGCTAATTACATCCTCTATCGAATAAAAGTTGATTGATTCGATCTGGGGGTGCGGGGCTATCCCCTCCCCCCGTGAGGACGTATCCTTGTTTCATTATCTCAGGAGGTATAAGATTGCTTCTAATATACAGACAAATTATACGACCCGGTGATGGCTGAGGCGTTAGCGAGATCAGAGCCATCTGTGCGAAAGTGGCGCCACTGAGGCGAAAAAACCGTTCAGGGAGATGTCCTCTACAAGAAAGTACTTTCGCACTAAAGAGACAGTAATCTTAAGTACAATAAAAATATACTGGTAACGCTTGTTATGCTGGACTTCGTTTTCTGTCCAGTTAACGATCCTAATTTGATTCAGCGAAATGTCTAGCCCATGGATGACCATAACGTTCGAAGCGATGTAGAAACAAAGGCAGCTTTTCGGTGCTTTCAAATCTGAACAACATTGCCGATCTTTATGTCATCACTCTATGCTCACCCCTTATCTATCCTGGATGCTTAATTTGCCAGAGCCCCGCTTAAATCACTGCCTAGCTAAATACTGCGTCAGTAACGAGGGTTCATAAATACGCTTGTAGCTACATGGATGGCAAAGAATTTCTGCTCCTACCTAAATCCATTTACCAAATATTTGACTATTAGCTGCATGTTTCAGGTTTTACGCCCCGTATCGCCGTTAGGCGTTTTATTAGATGGCTATCGGCTAACGTGCAACAAGGTGCCCGGCCTTAAACCTAGACGACAACGTATCCCTAAGATTAACACGTATATACGTTATCTACTAAGCTATCACAAGGACGAATGCACCCGGCCAGAAATTTCTTATAGAATAATAACAATTTGATCGCCATTTCAAGGAAATCAGGCGTCCGTGGCGCTATTTTCTCTGTGGTTGCGCAATGACAAACGACGCGATGGAGTGGCTCTCGGGTGCAAATCTTTAAAAAGCATTTGACTTTCATCACATAATTCGTAATATCTGAGAGTATCGATAAACGTTACAAGTGATGAGTCGGTCACGGCAGGAGTCCGTGTGCAGTAACACAAAGCTGTACATGATTAACGAGCTTCAGCGTACTGGATTGAGGGACGTTATAGAAGGTATCTCTATAGCGAGTTTCGAGCCCCTTTATCGACCACTGGCTTCAGTCATGGGTAAATGCAACTGCCAATATTTGCTAGAAAAAAAGAATTGAAAGATTTAACATGTCTTGTATCAATCAACCATTGGCTACAATATCTCCAACGGGACAATGGTTTGAATTGTCGAAAACTTCTGAAAAGACGAGTGAGATTCTAGCGGTTACTTTCAACGACGCTGCGCACGAAATCAAAAATCTACATACTTTTTGTCCTCACGTAGACGTAAAGAGCATACGGAGCGCAGGGACCAATCGAGGATTTTCTGATACGTTGCAATAACCTCAGGAGTACATCCACACCGCCATTTTTTCAACGCATATTTCTTTTACTGAAGAGCTTCGTATTGAGAACGGTTCACCTATTGTTAAGTTTAAGCACTTTTGACACAGTTGAAACTCGAAATTTAACGCAGTCGGTATTCCGCTGAATTGTAGCACCATCCTGTATTATGTCGGTAATCAATTTGACCGTAAACCAACAAAACAATGCTCGCTTATTCACCACGTCTTTGCTCCAACCAAGTGTAAATTTATTTTGACACTGATTGAACTTTTCATTAATTAAAAAAAAAAACATAAATACATTAAGCTTGCGTCGGCACATGTAAATGTGTGGCAATATACGCTACGCTCAATTGAAGCATCGTGTTTTTCTGCTCAAGTGGCACGTTTTTTTTTTTTTGAAGGAAATTGTGATCATGTATTGCTATAGACTACTATCGAGGATAGACGGTATTGTTGCCGAATTAATCATATTTGAACAATGTCCATTATGGATTTGTTAATTGCGCTATTACCAATGGAGTTAATTATGCATTTTCTTTTATATCATCAATCTTCATTTTAAAGCCATAATGTTTACCTTGTACAAGCACCTGGCAGAGGTGTAAATAAATGGTGACATCAACCTACCGGAGTTTAATAACGATATCATTCAGGCTTCAGTATCGTTAAGTTGGCTTTTGATCCCCTAATTGATATAGCTGCCCCAGCTTGTCAAATCAAAAAAAAAAACAGCCCATCAATATACTGCCAGTGTTTGGCCCACTCGGACGCCGATTCAATGAGGAAATGAATGAATGAATGCATGCATTTTTTGTTATATGGGCTGGGCAGTTAACCAGCCTTCTATATGACTGCCTTCATTTTACAGCTTGATTTTGAACGTGTATTTTACCTAAGGTAAGCTTCATATTGATGTTAACTTTATCCCGTTGTTAAAGGACAGGGCGCACTTTTTTTCATTTTATATAGCAGAATCGTAACAATATGATTGTAGGGGCACAGCGTTTACTGGATTGCTTTTTTGTTTTTTTTTTATATAAAGCAAGTACTCTACTTCGACACGTGCCAACCCCACATGCTCATGCTTTTCATGAAGAAAACTAAGGCATAGACGAATATTGAAAGCCAATCGCACCGTATATGCAAAATGTTAAACGATAAAGAATTAAATTCTATAAAAAAAGTACAGAACCTCGATACGTTGTTAACACAACACTCGTTCTAGTTGATTGGGTGGTCATTTGGGCCACGCACATCTAGGGAAAAAAGCAGAAACCTAAACTTCATAATTAGTATGCATAGAAAGATCAGCGGAAGATAGGCACAAATATTACCTTTCTTTGTACATGCAGATTGTGTAGCGTTCTTGTGTCCCTGAGATGATGATACATTCAATATTCATCATAATAAACGAAATACATAGTCATTGTTATAATTATTCTCTATAAATGGGTGTTATATAGCAATATTACGGGTAGTTTTTTTTTATTTAATGTATGAAATCCAGTCAACATTCGAATATATCTGCTTACTGCACACTTCGAGGATAATTAAATGTGTCAATGAGTATGACCATTAAATATGCTAGTGGACATAGTGCTAACAATGCATAGCACGGTACCGCAAAAAAAAAAGTAAGCCTAATCAGTCCTTTTTATGGAAACATTAGAGAAGATCGAGAATAAGAAAGCTAAACATTTTAATTCATTCTGTTTATTATTTTTAAGGCCCTTGGCTATTTCTACTACCTTCGAATCATCTTTTCGGCATAGAATCAAAGGCTCACCCTCCACCAGAAGATCCAGTTGTAGTAAGTCTTGCTGGATTTATCTGGGCTTTCAGTAACAAGCCTGTGAAACCGCATGATAACCGTATGCCATAGCGACCATTTGGCGACGCCGAATTACATGCAGTTAAATAAAATGAGTTTTTGCCCAAAAGGTTAAGTTCTATAGACATTAAAAACAATAACCAACAAGATAACGAATAACTACGTCCGAACCGCTATCACTTACAAATCTAACCAGTATCTGATAAACTTATACTGAGGACTATGCACTCTTTACAGATGTAAACCTTAAAGCGCTAAATACGTTTATAAGGCGCAGGCACAGCGCAAATCCCAAGCTTAACTTCAATTAACGCACAGAACTGGATCAGTTAAAGGATACCGCAGGAGAAGCGCATGGTGTCGTCGCATAGTGCTACTCGGGTAAAACCAGATGGGACAGTACGCACGGAATTATTGGTCAATATATAATACTTTGACGGAGCAAGCATGTAATGGCGGTGACATTTCAGAGAGCCAATGATAGAAAGTATAAAGCAAAAAAAAAAACAGTGCAATAGGAAGCCGGTAAGTATCGAATTCGAACGGGTATCTTTATATAGATATAGTATCTTTTATATTTTGCGCTGTTCCTGCTTTGTCCGGATTAAATTTAGAATGTCGTCTATATGTCAGATCAGAATTTTACAGATTCATCATAGCTTTAGCCTGGAGTCGCGATCCGATAACATCAGTTCCTCTGCGAAAAGCCCTTCATATATTTACACACCCCATCAGTGCTGATCTCGGATTTTAGGGAGAGCTACAACACGCGTTAGTAGTTAGTAGTTACGTCAATCTACACTGCTGTTAAAAAGATTCTGATATCCAACGAATAATTTACTCATTGGTAACTGTACAATGTGTACTGGGGTTCTGTGCACACAGTCTACATAATGTCATAAATGCAAATTTATTTTGAACAAGATCATAGACATGACATTTTTGCTGAGACAAGATGTGTATTATAAAAGAGTCGTGCTTTTCTCAGGTAAGTGTAAATCAAAACTATGAGACATATATTATTTCGTAGCGGAAAAAGATCTCCCCTAAAGAGTAGTTCAATAAAACATAGCTCATTCCTATTATACTGCTCGTCATATACGGTATTATTAACATGCCCAATATCATCATATCAGTTACGTTTATTATAAGACTGTCGGAAATCTTTGCGTGATGGTACTAACCCTGTTATTAGAACTGGTGGCCATTGGATCACAGCTGTGAGAGAAACCAATGTAACAAACATACCCATCGATAGGAGACGTGTTATTACATGGAAGGGGTAGGGACAGACCTGAAGGAAATAGGTTAGAGGTTTGGAATGGACTTTAATCGTATAGCTGCTTTCTCTTAGCGCACCCACGATCTCCATGTGTTCATGGCACTGGAAAAGGCAGGAGGTTAATTAATATAGTTGACTTATACACAAAGTCTAAGGTCTTCTCTGTATGTGTAACTATTTCCTTATCGTTCTATACTATGCGATCCGCTACTGGACGCGTACGTTGCTGTAATCGATAGTGTTTTTACGATTTCTCCTCAATCTAAACTATCCGTTGGTAGTAGACAGGATAAAATCTTCAAGCTCATTTTGAAAATTGTTATTTTATCTACAAGTGAATCGATCAACATTTGCTTTAATACATCCTCACTTCCCGAAAGTCTTAGGAAAACAAAGCCACTGTCGAGAGCTGGGACTCGTTCGAGTGCTCATAACTGTTTAAATAATATATGGCTATAACAGGATAAGTCTCTTGGGCACAATTGCCTAAATTATCTAAGGACAACGGCCGATGCCAGGGTTACTATTTGCGTAGACTTGTTGATGTGCATATTGGTTTCTAGTCCTTTACTAAAGCGCAGAAAAAAATGCTACCTTTATCAAGCTTCTAACGAATTAACCGGTAAAGTAGTTTCAAACGCCGGCAAAAACTAGCCTACATACGCATGAATAAATAAAAATAACATAAATGGCTGCATATTATATCGCCATGGGCGTTTCCGAGGCCTGTATAACTAGAAAATGAGCGCATGTTTTTCCTATGTCTAGACAGCTCTGAATTTTTATCTAAAGCTATCTGAATTCAGTAGTATTCTAGGTATCTAGTAAATGAATCACAACAGTCTGATGAAGCCACCCATATTACAAACGTACCTAAAACATCAGACACTAAGCCTATACAGTGTTGTTATATGCGCAAAGAAAATAGGAACTCATCCAGAGGCAAGGAGCGTTCAGCCGAACCGGAATCATCTCAGATCTGAGACTCAGCTCACCTATCGAAATGGAAACAGATTTGAACGTTCAAACACCGATGTTTCGCTCTTCTCCGCCGTTAGCATCAATGCTGCCAATACTACTTTGTCCCTGATACCAACGCCAGCTCGTGTCTAACGGCCGATGTCTGTCATAGTCGTCGTCGTCGTCGTCGTCATCGATGACACGCGGTCAAACCAGACAAAATTCTATTCAGATCAACAGCCAACTATTTGGATGTCCTATCTTACCAGCAGCGCGTTGTCGTTGCGTTAGCGAATTCGGTCTCAAAGTAGTAGGACAAGCGCTATGCCAGTGGGCGGGCCTCAATTAAGGCAAACCGAAAACGCCTTCGTTGATGATCGATAACTGACATCTTGTAGCTCTGGCAAATCCCTGCTTGATTGTAACTATTGCTACATTTGTCGGTCGTTTAGCTGCCTATGTGTCGTTCTGATTGTGGTGTCGTGCCTTTATCCCGATAACACAGATGATTGTCATCTCACAGCTGCATCTCAAAAGCTCTGATGTCGACGTCTCTAGCCAGAGCGCATCTCGGATGTACTAAACGCGTATTCATTATTCGCTGTTCTGTTACTATTGCTAGTCGGACTATTCCGACTACCGTAACAACTGTGTAGGCCAGCAACAAATGTCAGCGAGAAAAGAGAAGGACGAGAATGAAAAAAAAAGGACTACTTCAGTCATATTTTTTTCATCTGTCCACCATCGTTCCGTTCGTCGATAGATGGGGAATACCTGGGTATCGTGTGTCGAAGTGAACTTTGTCGTCGGCGTCTCCGTTGTATTGTGCTTTTCTTTCCGTCTACTGTTATATCCGCTCTCGTTGTTGTCCGCTACAGCAGAACCTTTTGTTTTGACGTAGTTTGTGTTTTGTGCACGTCGGAAAGCTCATGGCTAGAAATAATAGCGGCGCACTCTAAAAAAATGCATTGCCGAAATATTTGCTCGGCAATTAAATGCCGAAAAAGAATTAGAATTAATAAAAATAGTAGTAACAATAAAAGTGGTAGTGATAGTAAAAAAAAAACAAGACAAATATTGCGTATTAGAGGAGAAATTCATTTAAGCTTATCGCCTATAGGCAAATGTGGTACATTTTTATTACTAGTTTTTTGCCTGCTGGGTAACGTATTCGTATTGGTTCCGGTATACCTCTGAAAACCTTATTATATGGCCAATGGTTCCAATCCAGGCGGGCCTTACCTAAACCTTGGTGTTACAATCTTGACAAATGTCTTTTCCTCTATTAGATTGATAGATAGTATTTCAACATATCACAGTCATCCTGTTCTTTATTTATTCGCCACGTAACAGCAGTATATCCATATATCATGCCGACCTTTTCGCTCATGAGCAACTCCTCTTATTAAACCGATGTAATAGCTGCCCCGTGCGTGTACAAACAGAAGTCAATGCTGTCGCGCAGAAGACAGACCTTTTACCTAGGCTCGCGATCACCAGGTTCTAACACGATGAACTAAATGAATAGAGACCGCGATAACAGAGATGGCTGACGGGAACGGGAGCTATTTTGATTGCGAATCATAGGTCCAGTTTTTGAAGTGTAGGTCTATGAAAAATGAGGTCTACCGATGTCTATGGCAGCTTTCTTTCGACATTATGTATTAGTTGCACTATTGACTGTTGTTCGTGATCGCTGTTTGACTCGTTGACGTACGCTGTGCGTTGCGTATGAAGACAAATTCATTTTATCCCGATTACGATATGTTTTTTCCTACTATTTATAATATATGGGATGCGCTTTAGTTAAACGGTTATAGTAAAACAACGGCTTTCATTCGTAGGGTTTGCAGCTGGTCGATTTAGGACATCAATACAAAAAGACACCTATAGGGTGGGTGTTCTGTATCATTGTAACCATCATAGTATCATAGGTGCTGATACGTACGGCAAAGTGATTCTACCTGTGTATCGAGGGCAATGTACAGTCCATGGTACAACCAGAACGTTTAGATCAATCTGAGCGAGGATAAACAGTGCAGTGAATAGAGGTTTTCAAATTCTGACAAATCCATCGCTTAGAGACAACGCCCTTGACTACGTCATTAGCTACTTCTCACAATTTCGGCATACGTAAATGCTTGACAAGTTGCCAAAGAAGCCGGACTTGGCTGCGCCGACTGTTAAATGGTTCCAGCAGAGAAAACATCAATATGATACGATATCACTCTAGAAAAATCTAAATGATCAAAAACAGACAGAACCCTCTTTAAAGGCTTGTGGTTACAGGCTCGTCTCTAGTGGGAGGTGGTCTTTTAGAAAATTTCAGTACAAAATAGCCTCTTGAAGACAAGTACGCATAATAAGTAAGAATACCACATTAACGACATGTGGAAATTTCAGTGCTGGCGAAGAGTCAGTTTCATCATCGTTTAGTGACAATTTAATCTTTTGTGGTTGGTTATGTTTAAGCTCTATAGATTTTTTTTCAGATAGCTATACAAGTTCCGAGTCAACAGCTCTAGCTATTTTGCGCTTTACCGCTCTGCCCGTTGCGTTGATATGTGCCATGCCCCCTATGGTTGTTGGGGAGCGATGACGAATTCAGTCTTGTCACTGGTGATCATTTACGTCTACTTATTGCATAATGGCCATATTAAATCCTGCGGGGCACGCGGCAGCCTATCCGCAAGGGTACATCTGTCAGATACCGGTATATCATTGGGCGGGCGGACCAGGTGGGGCACAATATTTCAGATGAATGGTCGTTCGCCTGCTTCACGTGAATAGCAGCGCCACTGCTTGAAGCACACGCTCGAATCGTAGTCGCACATAACGAATACGTCGTGTGATGCAAGCCGAGACACGAAAACAACCAGATCGCGTACGCACGCGTATCTGCAATCGCAGAACGTATGAAGTCGACTCAATTAATAAATCACAAATCCAAACCCAGAAGTTAAATTTTCTATTTTATACAATATGAAGCCACGGATCTATTTATCACATTCAATGTTAGACCCGCAAAAACGATCCTGTCAATTTAAACGCTAGGTATAGGTGTAGTTGTAACAAAAATCAGTTATAATAAATAAAGATCTATTATTACTAAATCCGATAAATGGACGAGCGCATCAGTACATATACAATTGATATAAAACACTAATCACTCATTGAACACTTGACGATTAATTAAACGATAGAATAACAAAAGGAAGAATTTCATAAATAAATGCGTTTCTTTTAACTGTCAACTAAGCTATTGGCGAGATGATTACTACATAAACTAGCCGCACTTTGTTCCAATCGATCCCCGCAGGATGACAGGTAAAATATGCCGATAGTGACGCTGAGTCTTCTAACAAAATTGCGGCGTCTGGAAACCGTGTACTAAAAATAATCGGAATGGCATACCATGTGGACAATGCTTCGTGAAGAAGCAGGGCTGACGATTCTGATGAACGCTGATACCGGCCAAAGCGATCCGTTCGCGTTGAGCTATGTGTTGCCTAGTTGGAAGCTAAGCATTTCAGTCGACCCTTAGAAATCATAAGAGTTTCAATATTAGAAAATCAAAATCTACCATTGTTTGTACCAGCTGAGGTCAAGAAAGTACTATGTAAGTCAGCGCTATGAATCGCCGGTGAGGCCAAAGGGTCAGTAGTGTTTACAATATTTGAATGATCATATATAAACCACCGTTTCATTTTCTGTTACAGGTGAAAACTCCGGGGGGACTACTCGAAGAATAACTCGAACGTTTATCTAGAAATAATTGTCATATCGTTTCAAACTCGGAACGATTTTTGTACCATCTATCTATCTATCTATAAATATTATAAGAAAGAGTCATTGCGCTCAGTTGGCCTAATGCATTTAGCGTAAAATACTGTTATTATATAAAATTATACTTCTTTTCACTATGTAAGTTCTCTTTTTTGGTTGTGTCTATTCCCTAAGTCACTGTTTACAAACACAGCCTCACTCTGGCAACACACAGATCGTTTTTATTGACGTTTCGCTGATCACCAGTACTATTCAAAGCCGAAAAACTGTCGCTAATTTGATCGGACTCTCGATTATATTTGACCGGTGAAATCGTACTAATTTTTATGATTACAAGGATACTTGCGACCGAAACTGAAGCCGGATCCTATAATCTCTGTGGTCGTTCCGATGGTAAGAACCGTTGCGTCGTTGGCCAGTCGCAATTAGTTGCTTTCTTTCGCCTCCTACGCTGCTGGCTGTATCGGTTTCACGTCACGAACGAATACCCATTTCATTTTCTAGCTGCATCTATACAATCTGACGGCACGCATAGCTAACGTAAAATCACCCACAGTTATGCTACGAGCTCGTTATGCAGACCGTTGGAGTCATCCTGCCTCTGACGCTGTCGCCACCGCCATAGGGCCAAGCGCCTGCAATTTTTTCCGTCTTGTCAGCCCTACAGTTGCAGGTCGACCAAGATGCCGTTGGCTCGCTTGAAAAAACGATGCCGTTTACTCGCTTACTTACACGTAGTGCGACGACATGCTAGGCTGAGGCGAGCGACAGCGACCTATTGGCCCAGTTTTTCCCAACTCGAACCAACTCGTCTGACTTATCGTCGCCATACCATGTTCCTCAGAAGCAAAACTATATTACAATCAATACCCTTAGCGACAAGAAGGTCAACAACAGTCGTAGCTAGCGGATGATCACGCTGATGGATTCGGAAAACGTTAGTTGATCCGAAATCGACATCTCACAACGGGCTTTCCTCTTATAACATGGTACTGTGGCTGTAATTTTATGGATGCCAAAAGAACGGCATAGTACGCTGCGGCAGCGACCCCTGTATTCGCATCAGTCTCTGACTATGTACTCTCTCGTCGGTTAGCTACGCGGCTCGAACGCATGACTGGCGTTGGCGTCTATAGTAGCTTAGCATGACGGTCGTCTGGGGTCACTTCTGTTCCCACCTGACCCACTTGACGATGACAGACTTCAGCGATTGGCAGGCGGCAGTGGCAACAGCCGCGACATCCATGATTACCATGCTGAAGGACTCGCCGTCTTTCAAAAATAACGCCTGGGATACACGTACATCGAATGCACGAACGCCGCTTACGCACTATTTGAAACTGTTCGATTTCCGTATTGTCGAAACGTAACAGCTACGCCGAAGTACGTAATCAAAACGCAGCCGTAGCACCACTGATCGTAGTTCTTTAGATGCCTAGTAAGAAGATGGCCAGTCTAATCAAAACAAGAACACTCGTGATAGTATCCAAGAACGTTAACTTGATAGGTTAAGGCGTCGTAAATATTCATTGACTTCATGGACCACTAATACAGCGGAACTTTTCAGTTACGCCATCTTTATTAAATGACATATACTCTGTGTCATTTGATGCTTTGAGGCCTCTGAGGCACTTCATGCTGAGGCTAGAACTTAGAGGATGTTATTCACAGACAGTGTTGCTGCAGACAGACGAAAATCAGACTGCATTCGTCGGTGTTAGGACGTAGCACGCCTGGCGAGATGGGATAATATACTATTTATTATACCGTTTACTGAAGATCAAGACTAACATAGAATAGAGCCTAACTGAAAAAATGGTTTTGGTGGATGCAAGGTCCCACAGTACCCGTTCTGTCTGGTTTCGGTAAACCATTAATGCCCTCAAACCCTAACGTCAAATAACAGCGCAAAACTATTAGCTGATTTTTCATTTTAATATCACATTACTGCGTCTAGTGGGTAGGTTTTTACTTAAAAGTAAGAGATAAGATTTTTTTATAAGAGTAAGAGATGGCTACGGCAGGCCGGACCTGAAGCTCTGAAATGCCTTTCTTCCTCTTGAACGGTTGGCTGCGAGAATGCTTTAAGAAAATTCTTTTTTCTTCTAAAAAAAAATATAAACAAATTATATATATATAACAGATTTGATTTACTGGTTTGTATAGTGTAGTGCGAGCGTACGTATCGTTCCTTGTGTTTATGCAGGGTGTTGATCGTGTACGTGAGAACGCGTACTGTTTCGGTCTGGGGCCTTCTCAAGAATAACTGTTACCAGCATCCAATATAAATACCTGCACAAGAGCTATACGGAATTAACTTGAATGGTTGTATTTATGTTACGAGGTGTCCCGTGGCTAAGCCATTGTTAGCGTCCAAAAACTGTTCATTCAGTAGGTTTTTCAATAAGCCTCTTGATAGTTTTTTTGTCATAGAAACTTTCGAATCAATATCATTCTACTGACGCAGCAAGGGCTATTTTCTCATTGACTTACAAAGCTGATGCGGGTGCTCGTTCACTGTCTATACACTATAGTGGATCTCTGTCTGATTACTGCGTTTCAGAAAACAAAATCGATTTTTATGATCTAAGCATAGGCGAACAGATGCCTAGCGTACGACCCTGTAGACGTGCAAAACGTGTACATCGTGCAAGTAAACATAACAATGCTCGATTCATTTCCTGTTAAGAGGTCTTAGTGTTATGTCTAAGGCGATCCCGATTCGGATTTCCTTTTCGGCCACATGTTTTTCTATTGTTAGAGTAACTAGACGCTTATTTAAAGTTTACTTATATATTGTATTTGTGCCTCTGGCTAGCTGGCAGTTTTCGTTCCTTATCAGAGCCTTTAATGGTAACTGTCAGTCTTGGCAGACACTGTCAATTGGAAGCATCATCAGCATCGAGAAGTCGATTTTAGAACCTGTAGAATTTGGAAATATTAGCAATAAACATTTCGTTCGGATGCTAAGATTTGCTAACGCTTCCAGGCACGTTACGTTTCAGGGTGATAGGCTTTATCCACCCGTGAGCTAAAGCCCCTCAAGGGATGAGGTCCACAAGCTTTAACGTGATTAGTTGGCCTTTAAAATTGCTAACGTGTTATCGATACAGATGCGTCGCCCGAGGAGTCACCGTCAAAGAGAAGACTGTGTAATTATTTGCAACAAAATTGCGAAACCGTGTCAACTTATAATGAAATGGCCCACTCGTCAAGTCTATAATGCCACGATCTGTTGTGTAAACAAATTGAGCACAGAAAAAGAAGCAGGTTCCAACGTCAGACCTACTAATACCCTAATAGGAACACGTACTGACGTTAGGTAAGGCGACATAGGCCCGAATATTTCAGGACCATCTCTATGTATCTATATGTTCTACAATCTACAACATACTTAGACCGCAACTAGAAATTATTAGCTTCTCAAAAAGTGTTCATCTGATTACCTCGATTTCCAGTCCACCCTTCCCCTGGATCGGATCGGCTGATGTTTAGCTTTTTAAGAACCGAACAGACATAATCTTCCGAAGCAATGGCTGAATCAAGCAAATGTAATCGGTTCAACGTCCAAATCCGCCCTCCTGTCAAATATATAAATACTACGATATTACAGCTGCAAGCGATGCCAGCCGTCAGCGCCATATGAAAAGTTGCCGGGACCTCAAACGTCTTTATGTCGACGCGCCTCCTAGCGGCAATGGGGCAAAGCTTGCGCGTCGTTATCGACTTTGGTCTTCAGTCGTCGACAAGACCTCTTGCCGTGCACCACACTGAATCGCATTCCGTTTCGTTGCATTGCGCGTCAACCATTCAGCCTTCGGCTGCCATGCCGATCGTTTCCCGCGTTTGGATCGCCTCCGCTATCTAGGATACCACTACGGATGCTTTAAAAGCATAGCTAGATCGAGAAGTGCGGTTTATTATTGAATTGACACGCAGCTGTGTTCTGTAATGTGTATATAGAGACCAGCCGTTACTGGATGTTAATTGCCTGTAATGATAAAGTGAATAGAATATATGTTATGGTGCATAGCTGCAGTGCAGAGGAGTACCGTTAATCGAAGGATTGTGGGGACCGATCATAGTGTTTCGCGCATCGAAAAGTCACAGAAGCTGGCCGCACCCAGACTCCCAGTCGGATTAATTAATCACAACTGATCGAAGGGGACCTATGGTAAAGCCGACTTCGTTTAGTCCTGTTGTGAAGTCAAGTGTCAAACGAAAGAGGGTCCTTCAGAAGGTATTTGCAGACTAGTAAAGGTTTGCAACTCAATTCATTCAAACGCAGCACTGCGGTGGTTCCAGTGACCATGTGCGTGTATTATAGTGCGTATTGTTTTGTCTAATGACCATCGTACCTTTGGATACACGTTATTGGATATAGACACTTGGTTAAGTTGTCAACGTTCTACGGATAGAACCCGATACATCGACCGTTATCAATTTCGCCAAATTTTATCAGGTGAGAAAAACCGGCATTTATTATTTTATTGCGTCTACAAGGCAAAACATATACTAATCGCTATTAGTGTTATTTGAATACCTTGTTGCTCTCTAACTTCGTTCTGGGCTGAAGTATTCACAAAAAAAACTTCGCACGCGTTCATTGTGCTTCTCGATGCTATTGTTAGAAATTCTTTTTCGGTCCCGCGTGGAGAAGCTGAGTAAGTTACATTTTCTTGTAAACCAATTAGATATACGTCTACGTTTTTCTGAAGAATACGTTACTCACCGACTGAAATCAACAACTCGGCTGTCTTTACATGCCGTTACATCTACCAAAAGCATTTAGCTCTCAGGCAGAAGTCTAACTATGTCTTAATTACTATCTCGTAGATAGAAAAAAAAAGGCACAGAAGATAGAATAATGGTCTAATATGGTGGTGTATCGCACTCGCCGCCTTGCCCCTGCCCCCTACCTAAAAAAATAAGGGTATTAAATTTTCTATTCAGAAACGCTTAACATGATAAGCGACTATGTGAGCGACTAGTCGCCATATAATGATAATTATAGACAGATGGTGCTATATCGTGTACGGTTTAGTCAAGAAGGGGATCAAGTGATTTTTAATTCGTATGGGAACGATGGGCGGTTGGGCTCAAAGAAGCGAAATACTTTCTTGATAGTATTCAATAGCGAAGCCATTCATATGGCGGCTCGCATACGACAAGTTCGCAAATGACGGATGCAACAGTTCTTGAGTTTTACCGTAACTATAGTAGATGCCATCCAACCACGAAGCGGCGACAGAAGCCAAAAAGCGCTGGCCGGCCAGGAACAGCCCATACAATGGAAGGTAAACAATCCCTACTTGAGCGGATTTTCAAATTTCTTTGTCACTCTATCGGTTCCTACGTGGAAAAGGCACCACATCTGAAAGATGGAAAATATCAAACAAAGAAGGACATATATTACAAAAAAGAAGTACGTGCTTGCACCCAGCAATCCGTGCTGGAAACCAAATGGGGTAAAGCTGCCTCACAGATACGTGTCGTGAGCAACCCGAATATATGCTATAACTGAAGTGACTATCTATGATTGTAATAATCTTCCGTAATTGACCTTAGTAGGTGCAGAAGCCAAATTATCGTTATTCTACCACTAGAATCTACCTTTGTTTCAGATCACCGTCAGATAACCGTTCTTCTGCGAATAATCTATTTTCAATGTCATTATATACATATATATATATATATATATATATATATATCGTATCAGCAGGTTAAGCGACCCGCAGAATCTTGCTGTTCAAGCGACAAGTGTTTTTTTTTTTCTTTCGAAAATTAGCGTATATATGATTCAAATGACGCACTAGATGATTATGATTTTCAAACAAACTGAAAAAATAGTGTTTTTTTTTTTTTCTACAACTCTCTGAACTGCTGATGTAATTAGGTCACCGCTAGCTGATGGTGGTAGAAACAATCTATCGTGCCCCATTTGTAAATTAGCTCAGCTGGCTTCAGCTTTATACGTCACCTTTTGTAAACGAACTTGACCTATGACGAAGTAATGAATGGTGTCGAGTAATTAAGTACGTGTCGCGCCGTCTGGAGACCATGTTTGGGGTTTGCTGCGTGTGTGATTGCAGAAGCAGAAAAGGAGCCCGTATATAAGTTTTTTTTTTTTTTATTGCTATTTGGCCGTGATCCAAGAATTTGATATATACATATAGACGGTTTGTGTCATGAATATGTGCATACATCCATAATATTCTACAAACATCGACGGTTTTTTTTTAATTTAGCAAGAAAACTATTTAAAGCAAATAGCGGAAAATTGGTCGCTTCTACAGGACGGACCAAGTAAACGTTCGGTATGGACGACAGTCCTAACCACTTTGGCGGCCGTAGATAGTTAAAAAAATTCAAACTTTGAACTCGCTTATCGAAACGAATGTTTTTTAGTCTCTGTAAGATAATTACTTATAGCCTATCAATGTGTCGGACCCATAGGAAGTTTTAGAGCTGGTCGAATCCTGTATATTTGTATACTTTGTGTTAAGCTAACTTGGCCTTAGCAGCTTCCTGTCTTTAGCAGACTCTGCATATTTGGGTCACATTTACCAAGTTCATCCTGTTGTAGGTAGTCCCGGTTAAGACTTTAGCTAGGAGCTTTTTACGAAAAGCAGCTACGTTCTAAACGACGTTGAAGCTCATCCAACGCTATGGCGAGATTACCTTCTCGCTGTATTCATCTTATCTGGTAATACAACAAAATAAATAGGTATTTGCTTTTAAATACAAATAGAGTAAAGATCGTCTGATTTTTTTAATAGATCTTCGAATTTTTTTAATGCAAAATGGTCCAAAAATAGTTCGATATGTAATCAAAAGCTATCCCTAAAGTGACTATTCCACACCCCCATCTAGTTAGTTGCTTTTTCATGATAATACCGCGGCCAGTGTCATTTCAGGCGTAAGTCAAATCGGTAGGTACACACATTGAATGAACGCTAACGGTTATTTCTAAGAGAACCGATCAGCGGAAAATCGTGGCCGGTTGGGGCAAATAAACGTAGCGTATATTTGTGCAGCCATTCGTACGGAAAAACTGCTTCGTCTAAAGCACAACGTTAGTCAGATATAATAGATTTTCTATAACAGATTTTTTATCGGTTGCTTGCATACGTCGGTCGGTTACGCATAGATGTTCTAAACGCCTGCTAAATCTTCTGTAAAAATCTCTATGGCAACGCTTATTTTTTTTTGTTAATTATTCTAAAAATGGGCCTTTTTTTTTGTCATACATGAAATGGGGGCCTTGTAGAATGATTGATTTAGTTATAGTTACTCGGCAATAGATGAAAAACTAAATTAAAGCAATTTGGTTAAACATAGGATCCAAATTCAGCTTATTAAGCCTAATTCTGTATTGCTTTAAACTAGAAGCGTTATGTGCAACGCCGTAAATAGAGAAAAATACCCATAAAGTCGGCCTTGCGCCATGTTGTTGATTTAGCACCATGATTTTTGGCAAGTGCTGATGCAAACTATAAAGTGAAGTAATTTGAAAGTTCTGAACAGTCTGACACTGTTTTCTGATGACACTGTTTTCGTAGTATATAAAATATCTACAGTAATGATACCATCAGGTGACGTGACCTTCTCGTTTAGAAAATCAGCTCAACACCGGCCTAAAACATGCCGATGTAAAAGGCGACTGGAAGGAATTCAAAGGGATCCCATGTTACGTAGTTGATACATTCTATTAAACGTTTCGTTTAGCTGGTAGGTATATCGGAGTGGAATTTATTACTGTAAAATAAATCGTGGCCTAATTATAGAGCAACGTACTATTTTTCAACGAGGTCACTTCAAACCAAGATTACTTTACTGCAAAATTAGAATTCCGATAAACTCGTGAGGCCCTTGGCGAGCGTCTTCGCTGTCGTCCCACTGTCTCTCGACGAGAGGCAGGCGGTCCCCGAAATTAGCCTTGTTTACGTTTAAGGTTACGAACGCTTGTGAATTTGACGTCTGAATGCTGAATGCTATTCAGACCTTTCCAAGATTGTAAATATCGTCGCGGAGTTTTCCATTACTTCAGAGCTGTGGCGATCCACGTAAGGCGACCAATTTCAAATCCTCGATGTTAAAATGAGCTGTAATAAACAGGCCGAACCCTTACCGTTGATAGGTACTGACACTTTGCTCGTATCTGGTTTGCAGTTTTCACACGACAGCCTGCTCATACGACGCAGAATATTCTGTACAAAAACCCATTTATCGTGAAAAGAGTACCGGAATAGACGTTTACGCTGCTGTTCGTCACTGCTTCGTTGTTAAATTAACTAAATAATAAAGTCTTCGATAAAGAGCCTTTCTCGCTCACGCCCGTAGTAGTAGACACTTATGCACACGCACAAATACACCAACACACATACACAGAGACATGGGCGAATATCTTGCAAAAATATTCATAGGTTACAATGTGATAACGACCATTCCACTTTGAAAATGGCGTTTTAAATGCAGCCAAAAAATCAACTGCGTCGTTGACGAAAAGAGCCTGAGTGGACGGTCGGAGCTATCCCAAAAAAACGGTTTAAGGAATAAAAATAGCCCTTACAGGCGAGGGCCGAGACGCGGGTGAACACAGTGAAGGAAGGCGATCGAAGATGAAAAATTGCATCGATACTGATAGCCGTCAAAATGAACTTAGGTAAAACGTTTTTTTAAAAAAATAGTCATATCGATGTCAGCCAATGTTAAAGTGCCTGACCTTAATAGAAAAGTGACCGTTTCTAAATGTACGTCAGCCGATAAAGAAGCTGGCGCAATAGCGAAAGCTACTTCTTTATCCTGTATTTCTAAAAGAGTCAACGTTTGCTCAAATGTATGTTAGTGAGAACAGTTTTTGGGTTTGGCTGAACGAGGTACGTTATGGTGAGGACTGAATGTTTGCTATGCTGATAAGTATTAGATTTTTCATGTCAACGGACGAAACATTTTTTACTGTTGTCCCAACAACGCTAGAGAAACATGTATCTGGAAAAAAATGCCCTATTTTTTGAGCTCTATCAAATAGAAACAAACGTAAAATATATTTTTCAACCTTTTCACCAACGAAGTGTTTTCTCCAGAAAAAGGTTGAACATTTCTGAGCAATATCGTTATTTTCGTATCGTTCGTGCGTACATTTTCAAGTGGCTTAATTTTTGCCGGGTAATTTGAAAGTCAATGTCCTTTTCGTCTTGACATATCAGAATGTTGACAAAATGACAGCGGGTCAACGACAACAAAGTAACGGTTTAGCTACATTGAAAGGCGGCATAATTCAAACAAAGTGCTCGAATTTACTAAAACAAGGTAACATAACGTAAGAATATCGCTTGAAGATTACGATGAGCCCACAGGATCCGGGTGACGCAAGACGTGAATTGGGAAGACTGCAATGGAACATCAAGGACAGCTAGTACTGGTAAAAGGCATTCTGTAATAGGCTGGTAAGACAACTCGGATTGAAGATTCGCATGCAGATCTGAGCCTTCGTCACGTTAGATCGGGAAAAATCACAGGATAGTATTGGTTAGCGTCTGATCTGTATACCTTATGCGAATTACGTTAGAACATCTAAACGTTTTAACTGATAAACTTCGGTATTTGTAGCCACAGATGGGCAGCTGTTGTATGTGTATCACCTTGTTAGTTGCCACTTGGCCTTACGCTGAAGTGTAAATCTCCTCTTTTCCGTATTAAACTAGCTCACAGTGTACCGGAAAGATACGGCTGTGTATGTATAGTGTCGGAACCGCTATCACCGCCTAGTGTTATGTTGCACTGATTGATTTAGACTAATTAATGTAACAGTTTCTACTTTTCACAGTCCTGTTTAATAACACTAACAGCTTTATTTTTGCGTATACGCAGTATATACGCAATTTATACCTATGACAAGGAGCTAGATCTCCGTATTGCGCTGTTATATCATGTCAAACACCTCCACATATATTCGATACCGATTCAAAAAAAATGACAGAACCCTGTTTGTTAACGTATTGCGGCCGGTTTATTTCCGTCGTTACGGTTATGTAACGTGTTTAAACATTCCCCTATATATATATATATATGGGATTGAATCCGGCAAAGTCCTCAAAGAATGTGTCACTTACCTTATCAGCTTTTCCAACGTAGCGCACGTCTTACGAGAACCATAACGGGTTAGCAGTGGAAAAATACCGCAGGCTGTCTTTCATCGCATATACAGAACATACATGTTTTGGCTGTCTGCAAACGTTGCCTTCAGAGTTGACCGAGACAACTGCGTTCGCTGCTCCCGTCAAATGTTTGAACTCCTTGAAAAATGCATAATTCTCGATTTCCAGCTGAACATCTTTGATGAATTAACCCCGACAACCTGGAGACAATGAGAGCTAGCACCTTCACTGTAACATTTGATACTGGATAGAAAAGTAGAGCAGAAAATAAGGGTAAAAGTCTTGTAGCTTGTGATCTTCCAGCTATCCAAGGCCCGGCCCCGATACAATTACTGCAGTGATTATTATGACTTTTGAAGTATCTTTGGAAAGGAGACGTTCGCTGCAGCAGTTCTTTTCCAGTCCGTGCTTCCTCGTTGTTGTTATTGTTTCTTATGTGCTTTAATAATTAGCTAGAGGCCGCTCCACATTATAATAAAATTATGTATGCATTATTTTGCCATTCCGCGTTTTTTGGAATCAACAAGAGCATCCGGACAACGCCTGAAGCCTCTGTGTGGGTCACCGAGCTCACAGGAACGCTCAAGATAGAAGTATGTACATATATATATATATATATAAAATAGATGAAGTGAATAAAGAAACGCAATACGTCACGATGAGAGCTGAACTGTTCCTGGCTTGGAGTCGTCTAAGTGTAATTGGCTTGCGTCCACAGGACCGTCTCTTCGTTTTGTCTCTGCATACCCCCTCCATTTTCGTCGAAGCCATTAGCCCTTCGTGTGTTTGATATAAGCAGTAATCTTGCTTGTGTTGATGCGGCACCGAGCAGCCGCGACGGTTGCTTACTTACAACAAAAAGATCCCCTATAGACAATAACACCTTGGGACACCTATTATTCATTCTGCTGCTTCTCATACGGCTATCCAGCAATCTAGCTTTTTACACTCGTTCACTGAGTATATAGATCTATGAAGGTGAAAATAGAAAACGTGAAAGTGTAAGACAATGGCCACGTATCTACTGCGCCATTGGAGAGTTGCGTTTGCCCACGGCCAGCGGCAGTCCTACCCGCCCCCGGCCTTAGCTGTGAGTTCGTTCGCTGCGACTGCTGATTTTATTGATGGCAGGGCAGACAGGTGCGTTGCCTCATTCTAGGGGACAATTCAGACAGGTAGATGTGGAAAGACAACTGGGCAGCTAAGCCGAAGACTTGGTCACCGCGGACTTCCCTGAATCGCGGCAACACGATAAGACGACGAAAATAATGAAGCTAAAGAAAACGAACTGCGCGAGGAGAATCTTACTACTGTTGCTGGTAGAATTCACTACTAATTGACTGCTGTTTTCTACCAGAACTCGCTCTAGAGCTATCATCTTTGCCGTCGTAGAAGTCGTCCGCTTATAGATGCTGCCGGCGTCAGCGGCGATGCGTCGCAAGATGTTGTAAGGACTGCTACAGGATGATGTTGCGGTAATCGCGGCGATGACAGCTGCCGCCGCTGCTATTGTCCTGCTGATGCACGCTATCAATGCGGTGAAGACGATGAAGTGATATTGACGACGAAGGTAATGACCGCGCAGCACTTGTAAACGAGCTGCCGTACAGGAAGCCTGAAACCCTGGAGACCTGTTGAACCGTCTTGAGCGCTGAACACGTTAAAGCAACGCTGGCTAAGTGACTAGCTAGCGACTGGATCATGTTATGTATGAGAGAAAAGTTAATCTTCTTTCTTCCGGCTGTCTCCCTTAGTTCTTTTTAGTCAGTAGCCATTATTCGGAGGGCTTCAGTTGGCAGTGAAGCAGCTGCTACTGCTACTCTCGCTTATGCTAAAAGCGTTATTCTGTTAGCGGTGCATACGGCTATAAATAACGTCATGGCAGCGTTTTGAAAGTAGGAGGCGAGAATGATGAAAGAAAGATCTTCATTGAGACAAGAAAGAAGAAACAATATTTGTAAAAGTCACCGCGCGGAAAAGCGGATACAAGGCACGAACAGATTTATTAGCATCTTTATAGCAACTTTACGTACTGCTTTCACTTCAGTCCTGAACAGCCTAGCTACTGAAGTCTACGTTGAAAGTACTACTAGCCTCAGAGCCGCTAGCAACATCAAGCACGTACCCGGAACGTTCACAAACACATAGTTCATTGCGGCTGTTGCATTCACTGGATCGTACTTGTCTAGAGCCAGCTGTGACAATGGTTGCGTCGGTTGTACAGCATCGTCCGCCGTCCATAATCTGTCGATACAAACGTGTTCTGGTTTCGCTTTTTGTCTGACCACGACAGCAACCTGAAGAGTATAGAACAAGCTGAAAAAATGGAGAAAAGTAGATATGATAGCCTTAGGCAGCCGCTGCGGGAAACTTCAACTTGGTACATGTCAAGATCTTCATAGATCTATAAAAATGAGAAGTATGTAGGGTATGATACGATACGATATTAATTCGGTATTGTCGGCTTGACTGGGGGCTACCGTTCCTTTTCGATTCTATCGATCGACGCCATCTTTGTTATCTGTCGACTGTTGATGGTGAGCAGCTGTGACTGCCTCTGGGTGTCGAAGTCGTTGATGCATCGACAATAGTCGTGCGTTTTTCGGAGCCTGTTGTTTCTATTGTCGTCAAGTTCCTGTTTACATTGTTGCCACGATCGTCGTTGCCGTTCTTAAGCGCAATAAGCGAGGAACACTGTAACGCCAGCAAGGACATCACCAGCTTCTGTGGCGGCGACGGCAAAACTTGGGGCCTATTATGGAAAAATAGTTGTAGCAGTAGCGTGTGGGCTTTGTGCGAGCACCCAAGACGCAAACAATGCTGAAAATGTTTGCCGTAGTATAACGGTGAGGATCCGCGGTTACGACAATATAAATTGGATCGTCTGCTACAGCTAAATAATGCTGTAGCAACCAACAACGAAAACACGGGGAGAGGGGAGGAGCAAGAGCTCGTATATGCCTATTGTCGTTTCTGGATTTTGTGCCCTCTGATAAAGAACGGCGATATTGTGTGGACGAGTACCACGGCCTGCGATTAGATGATGATCCACACGCGTATGGCTCATTTTCTACATGCCTTTAAGACACCCCATAATGGGCTGTGTCTTGTATGGTTTTCGTCTCTGAGTTTCCCCTTTGAGCCAGCAAAACGCTCAACGCAGCCCCGTGCACAAAAAATAGCACACTTTCATTCAATTATATATATATATATATATATATATATATCTAATTCTTTTAAGTGTTGTCTCTGAAACTGTATTTAGAAAAATGCAAACGTTTTAATTTTCAAATACACCATCACATATGAACAATTGTAGTTGAATCAAGTTTTGGGCTACTGGCAGTCCAAAGGTCCTAAAAATGCAAGGCCCCAACAGAGCCAATAGGTATGAAACGTGAAAAAAAAAAAGCGTGAAAGATATAAATTGTTAGAATCGATGTGGACGAGCCTAACATTTTTATCTGAAAAACTCCCCTTAATTTTAGTATCAGCATCAGGTTCCGTCGTATAGAAAATAGCTTTTTGAGCTATTTTAATCCATTTTGAAGTCCTTTAAAGCTAAATCCTATACGGGATCTTTGGGTTTGTTTCCTGGAAATCCATCTCGGATTTTTCTAAAGCCTCGAATATACTGGTAATGAAGCAGACCGCCGACTTCAAGCAAAATAGCTTTCTTGATCTCCCAATTCACCCACCGCGAAGGGACCGACTGATAACTTACCTCTATCTAATAACAAGAATACCATACTTTCTCCCCCCATGAAAATTTGGCTTTCAATTCTATGCCTAACGGATAAACGTATGTCGATTACGACGAACAGCCCATGAATAGCCCCGATCTGAACGTATCACCCTGCATACACTTAAAATAAATAGAACAGAAGGTTTAGGGGTTTACGTCCAGTATTTAGAATTTAAGGCATGCCTCTAGATTATCCCATGTAGGCTGTCGTTTATTTGTACGATATTAGGTAACTATGATACTTTTGTTCGCTATTTGTTTATTATGGTTTCCCGCATTAGTAGCACAATAGCAGCAGGTATAAACTATAACCCTTAAATAAATAACAAAAAAAAAAACAAACAATCAGATGATGATTGTTATAAACGAGCGCCGTCTCCCCGTTCCTATTCGGCCAGCGAAGTGATTATGCTGTCTAGCTATCTCATATTCAAAAGAAAGTGCTACATACATTCGTGGAAAGGCGCAAGTGTTTGTTGGGCGTGAAACGAAATAGGGTATAAAGGCAACAGCGAGGGGAGAGAGAATCGCGGTCGGTGTGATGACTTCTGACAAGGGCACTCAGCGCTGGGCACAGCAAACGATGTTAATGATGGTAGCAGTTGAAGACAAACAGCTTCTTGTCGGGTTCATTAAGTTTGTCGTCGTGTGCTACTTGGGAATAGTTCATCCATCGGAGAGACCCGGTCGTTGAAAACGTCACGAGATGCAATGCTGCAACTCTTGTTGCCACTGTTCCAGTAGTCCTGGGCCTCTAATCAGCCGTATGGGTTTTGCGTGAAGTAGCAGCATTAACAGATTTATGCAGTCGTAGATCGCAACGTATGGAAATGGAGGAACTGGCTAGCGGTGAACCAGTGAACGGAACAAAGCAGACGACATAATAGAAATAGTCAATTCGTCATTGGTCGGACGCTGCGTCAATAAGGTGAAGAATAAAGACGAAATACTTGTCTGACAAAGAAACTTATGGTGGCCACGGCGATAGCTAAGCAACAGGCAAACATTTCGATCCACGATACGCCACGGATGGTCTATTGTGAATGAAATGATAGGATTACTAATGAAAATGGCTTCTCGATACGCAACGCGCCGCACGGTCTCCTGTGGTCGAAAAATGAAATGGACTTCAGATACTTTATAATCGATGTAAGGGTACAGCCTAAAGGCTAATTCGTTCATTTGACGTAACTGATCATCATTTTAACCAAAACATCAACGAGAACTTTACTTTTCTGCGTCGTATTGTTAGCTTACGATTCATCTCTGCCTAAAATCTATTTACCTGATCTGTTCGTGATGTTTGATTAGATCTTATGCTAAACTAATTATTTCTGCTTTGAAAAGTCTATCAGCATTAGCTTCGCGGTACCCGTTCAAATTACGGGTTTCGTTCATCCCCACTGCGGTCATAATTTGCGCTGCAACTTTTTTAAAAAAATAGACAATAAAAACACCGGGCAACTCCTAAGCGATCACAAATTCTCTCGCCTCACAACGGTGAAGAACGCCTCAGGATAGCCGCGCCATGCTCCAAATGTATGAGACCACGCGACCAGATTCTGACGGACCTTCGGTAGCTACTCTGAGGAATGATCAACTTCCTGCGGCAAAATCAAGCCACGACGCCGCGTCACGGATCTACACTGGAGCCGTACCTGACTCGCAAAATAACAAAAAATAAAATAAAATCTAAAACTCGAACAGTTCATGCAAGACGAGTGCGCGCACGATTTTTCATTAAATGAAACTATAGTAAATGGTAACGGTGACGGAAAGCTAAACAGTGTGAGAATATCTTGGGCATCAAATAGCAGATTCGGCTACCGGAGCTGGGCCCCGAATCCCGAAAGTGGGTGCCAGATGCCCGAACACTCGGACGGTCTTGTTACAGATCCTCATAACGTGGTACTAAAGCGCCACAACTACTTTGGCTTGCCTTTGGCGTGGGGCTGGTGGGGAGAGATTTGATGGACAATCACTCGAACGTTTCTGGCCTATGCATTCTTTCACTCACTCGTCGTGCTTGCACTGTAGTAGACCGACGGCTTCTGCCGCTCCGAGTGCCACGGTAACCTATAGAAACTGCCGGTGCTAAAACCATTTTATGTAGGGCTAACCGCTACAGGCGCTCACTAGCCTTCACAAGGGATCTGCTTAGACAGCCGGTAATAGCGCGGACGCCACAAGCGACCATGGCGTCTTTCGCTATGGCGCAACTGCTGCTGCTGCTGCTGTTGTGGTACGACTTCATGTTAACGATAAACCAACCAGATGCGACCCAGCTCCTCCCCCCCCCTCCGCCTTTTGTTCTTTAGCGTACATTTGTTGTACTGGTTATAGAAATCTTCTGGTTTTATTAGGTCTACTAATACGCTCAAAGGTAACGCATTGACGGGTATGACGATGACACATGAACGCGGCCATAGAAATCTGGCCTACGGTGGTATCTGTGGATGTACAGTAAATCGATCGTGAATGGAGCAATTTTAGTTGCAGGTTTGAACGAAATGACGATCTTAAAAAACACTAAGAGAATGAAATGGCCAGAGACTACAACACAAAAAGGCACTGTAATAAGTGATGGGATTGTTGAATTCTGGTGAGCCAAACTCGACTCTGTATTTATGTTAAAACTAGGTGTTGATAAGACGTTCATTAAGAACGGAATTGTTCATACTATGAGACTTACCACAGACGGCAACGTTTTGCACAAATTCATATTTAGTTCAAAGAGTTTTTTTGTTATATAAATATTTCCTCGATAATTTCGCATATAATACATGACATGATAGTTTTAGCATTGATCGCAAATGGGCCATGCAGCCTGCGATACGACAATTTATATATATATATATATATATATATATATATATATATATATATACTTTTTTCTAATTATCAAGTGTTACAGCTTACACATTGTTCATTGCTTGCCCTTGCTTATTGTGGTCTCCTTGAGATCGTCAAACCGCATCGCTCCGTAGATAGATATGTCGGGTGACATAAACGTCCCTTTTGACGCTTCTCATTCGTTCTGTGCGAAGCTACAGCATCTCGAGATAGATGTAGAATGTTCGGCTATGACCCAAAGTACTAGCAGAATAGGTTTCCAACTTCAAATTTAAACGCGTCTTCGATTCGAAACGAATTCAGCGTGCTTCAATTGTGGTCTCAGGGGGGGGGGGGGGTCCGGTTTTAAGAGCCGCAAAATAGTACACTTCTTGACTACAGGATCCTCGTCTGATGCAGACCAATATTCTAAATTACTACCACAAGATATATTCCAAAATGTCACATATGAATTTTGTTTATCATTTACTGTATAGTTTGCAGCCACTTACAAATCACATATAATAATTATACTCACATACATACCCGGGACCGCACCATACTATACCGAGTTCCTAATACGATATTAAGAAATGTCCTATAAATTATCTCACAATATCACCTTCGTTACTGTGCGAAAGGTTTTAAGGACTATGCCTGGGAACATCGTGCAGCGTGACATCTATCGCAGTGTTCGTTGTCCACATACTAAGCAGACTCAATTCTCAATGGGATCGTAGAAGTCCAACATGGTAGACAGTATGTGATGAAGGCCGCAAATGGCGCACCACGTGATGGCTTGAGCGATCTAGTTTCTTGCGTGTCTTATCCCTTATCACTCCAGTGTTGAGGGAGTCAATGTCGATTTCCGCCAATTTTTGTTCCAGCTTGCCGAGATTCTTCGTAAAAGCTAAAAGGCACAAAAGATTAAAGCGTATTCGGCAAGGAACGCTGTGTCAGCAAGGAGGCACGCAAGGTCACTTTGGGATAAAGGATACAACGGGAACGACGCGTTTAGTTAACTTAGCAGCTGGCTCAAACATTGTCATATTACCTCGATGTCGCATGCCGCTACCGGGAGATTGAGGAGAATTTGAACGATTGAGGTGGACAAACATTGCTTATTGTTCATGTCAGCTTTCGTAGGCAGTGCCTTTTAGCGTCTTTCATCTCTACTCTAACGTGAAACTTTGACCGTTATACGACATGAGCAGCTCTACATACGGGAAATTACGGAAGAGTGCCTAACTGATATGGCTGGGTTATCTTAAGCCGCCTGTCTATATAAATTTCATTGTTTTAGTTCACCTCAGCCCCATGGTAACTATATACAGCCTATCTAAGACTGGCTGTATATAAGGAGAGCTGTTTTTACGCCTAGATCGCTAGCACGTAGGGGCACTTCCATAAAATTTCTAGTCTAATGGATCTTCTCGAGTAAATTCATTAACAAAAAAAGGTTTTAGATTATCTCCCTGTGCCAACCTAGTGGTTTGAGGGAACGGTAGCAACTGAGAGACTTCATCGTTGATCGTGACCATGTTCGTTGAAGATCTTTTGTGGTAACTCGTATTTTCACGAGGATCCTTAGTACTATATTTCTGGCACGGCCGAAGTCTACAAAGACAGTAAACGTGAATCTATGTGGGACGATTACTTAGCATCCGTCAGGAAAATGTCTTTTAATCTATGTTGCTCTTGGCGAGTCGCGCCTACGCTTCCCATAAATTTGCTTAGCATTCGTGCCAGCAGATACGAGAGAAGCTTATAGCTATACAATCCTTCGCGATGTTGTACTGCGGCCTGCATTGTCTCCCTTCAACCTTCACGCAATAGAGTGGTGTCCTTTTGCTGGGTTGGCAACGTTCCCGAGCGTAAACATTAGTTGAATAATGCTGTCCGGCACGATGCCATAAGGCGCCACAAAGGTGTTGATTCTTTATCCTGTCCGACCTGGGTGCCTTGTTGGAAGGCAAACAATCTGGCGTTTGCGCCACCTAGCGGACAGAGAACTCCTCTTACAGGGTCACCTATTCCGTTCTTGTAGTTATTTCATTCCCTGAACTCAGGGATAGTATGGCTCGTAGTGGATATCCTCGTGTGAAATCAGCTCAGTTTCCAAGCCAATGAGTCGCTGTTTCTTATTCAGTTCATTCAATACACCCACATGTGGTGTCCGAACTCAAGGTGAAATTGTATGACTTTGTTAAGACGATGGTAACACGGTAAGCAAAGGAGCTTTCCAACGACATATAAATCAATATTGGATATTGACCATCAGTAAAAAAAAATGGAGAAAGAAGTGCAAAAAACAAAGGTACATTACTTTCTTAGTATAGAAAATTCATTATGCCCAATTAGTAAATTGTTGATTTCGTCAATTACTGCAGCCGTTAGCTGCTGAAAATGGAGTCGATTTGTATTTTGTTACGGCGCACGCATTTTGTATAGTCGGCTGCATTTGAATGATCTTCGCATGGGAAGGGGGAGCGGATTGAGGGGTTTCTATGTTTTGTTCGGGGTGGTTTGTTCCTGAAATTTTGACTAAAACTGTAGATTAAAATGTCCTCTGTTGCCCTCAAAGCCTGTGGTTCTATTTTAGTTATAGTCTTATTTCTGCCCCAATCCCTTTCTATCCTTTTCTCCTAGACACTCGTTATGGCTTTTAACCAACATGGCACACGATCGTCACCATTCGCTGGATGCGATGTCTGCTGCCGGTACTATCGCTGCTATTTGAACACACTTTGAATTTTGTACTGTTTCTTGTTATCCCGCCTTCATTATCGATTCCCTATTTCGGATTGTTCAGTCTTGTAGTTGTTGATCTGCCATTATGCTGCACTATATTGACACCCCAGTGCCGCACGTACTAACTGTTTCATTTAAATTTTCTGGAAAAATAAATACGCATATCGGTTGTCGCATTTACCAGCCATGGTACATGGTAGCAGCAGTTGCCGTATGCATGCCCTCACCTTCCCTGATCTACTTCTAATTTTGCCCTCTACTTGATCTGCGTATGAGTTTCTGTTCTTTATTGGGTCAATACAGTTTTTCAGTCGATAGCTCCTTAGCTCCCCTACTCCCCTTTCATGCATATGTAGTTCACCTCCTATTACAACATATATAGATAACGCAAGTACTTTTCGTTTTATGGCGGAGATGCAGTCGCTATATTGAAGTAGTTGAGATGCATGCGATGACTTGTGTAGCTATTCGTTTTCGTTCCACCTCGTCCACAGACCTTTCCCCATTTCACCCCAACGGGGGTAGTGGCTGGCTCTTCAATTCCATCGGATGGTACTTCTATCCCCCGCTTTGATTGTTATAGTTATATAGCATAGACTTCTGGTGCTTTCTTGCTTTGTCTACCGCTAGTATTGCTGCTGTTGCTACCTTTACTTTGTGCTCTGTTTCGATGGCTAGAGCTAAAGCAGCCAGCGGCAGCCATGTGAGATGGGCCCGAGAATAGAAGCTGTGGCAGTGGAGGCATAAGGGGTTTCGTTGTGGCAGCATAACGTTCCGACTCAGTGAATAGAATAGCAATCGACCGTGTAACAACCAGCCTCGGCTTCAAGCGTTGCCGATAACCTTTGCTGGCAATCCAGCTGCAACGGCAGTAGCAGCAAACATCAGCTGGGCACTGGGCGTCCGGATACCGAAGACCAAAAGGAAAAGACAGCAAAAAGAGTGGCAGAAGGCTGAAGTAGAGCGCCTTTGTCATGCAGCCAAAGCCACCAGCGTCAACGTCGGCGACGGCGACGATGGCGGCTGCAGCTGCAGCACTAGCAGCAGCCTCAGAACACCAACCGGAACTTTCTCGTAAACCTTCTTCCCTTCTTAGTTTTTTTTCTTCCGGCCATCAAAGCTGTTCAGCATGGCGCCCGCTTCGCTGGTGTTTCTCACTGCTGGCGTGTTGCCGTCATCCAATAGCAACGATTGTATCGCAGCAGTTACAATGTCTGTACCAGCAGAAATATCATCAAGTCATAACAATTCTATCCCTAAGCCATGTAGTGAAGGCAAGGCTTGATGTATTTATGGAACTTTGACGGCTGCCAGTGCGCCTAAGGTCGAAACAGGTGCCACTGCTGAGCTACAACAGTTACGAATACGTGTGATGTGATTTTTTGTGGGATGTGTTTTTTTTTTTCGTTTGTCTGTTAATAAACGTATTAATGTAGTTAATAAATAGAAGAACTATGTTAGTTACTGCTCTTTGAGGGTCGCTCTGAGTATAACAGCTATATAGGTACTTTAATGATGATATATTTAGCGAAATACGATGGTTGATTGTCCTGTGCTAGTCTTGTCACCGAGTATAGATAGCATTATGAACATCTTTTCTAATGGGCTGGCTTTTTTTTATTTCATTAATTTTAACACCTAGTACAATTTAGGTCTGACTGTTTTCTAACGAGATTGCCAGTCGGAAGCACGAATCATTATCATATACGGCACACTCAGCTATACACATGAGTACGAACCTGCATAGATTTTGAATGAAATCTATCTGCTTATAGACGTTAGAATATTATGACACATTTTAGTAGAAGACTGACGCGCTTTCGTTAAATTTTTTTTCATTTCAGCAAATTTTAGAAATAGCTAACAGGATGCTGGACGCGCAACTGCATAAACTCTGCCCAATTTTACTTACTTATTTCCTTATTATACTGAGAACTTATTCAATTCAAAGTGAAAGCAGCCTTTGCAGACATCCACAATATTAAGCCATTTCCTCAATTGCGGAAGCACACCTTATTGACAGCAGATAACACCCACTAAATATCAGTAGGGGTAAGTACACTAAAGATAATTTAGAATTAGCGGCGTTAGCGGCAGGGGGTGGTGCTATAAAGTCAAGTAAAGATGGTCGGTCTCTCAATCTTTCGCCAGATAAATGGCTGTTTTTGCCACTTCGCAAAGTTAGTTGACATCCGTCGTATAGTTCGACTTGCTGGTTAATACATTGATACTGTCTATTTATATAACGTTGTTACAAGACGTCAGAGCTTGAGCAAACAGGCCTTTTGGCCTGAGTAATGAATGAATGATCCAGGGCAAAAATATCCGTTCCGTGCTGGGAGGCAGACGGCATCGGTTGGAAGGCCTAACGGCGATAGCGGGCAAAAAAATTCGAAACGCACAGGCCAAATACGGATAAATGGAAATTAGTATATTATTGTTACAAATGGATAGTCGGTGTTCAGTTCAGTCCGGGGGTGTGAGCGCGGCTTCTGGTTTACCACGTACAGATAAATACTAAACACGACTGAAATAGCGGACAGCCGGTACGAATGATAACTGTTTTGCGTTATTTAAAATGTTTTTTTCATGTAGCATGTGATAATGGAAAAAAAAAACTAATTACTTCAACAGTGTTCAATATGTCTAGAGCACAATACATCGGAAAAACTTTGGCAGCATTTGGTGTTGTGTACATACAGAGGTATCCTTCACGAGCCAACGTGCTCGCAAAATGAGGTCTGGGTATCCGTCAACGTGTACGACTGTTAATGAGTATGGTCTGTATCACTGTACAACACAGTTCTCTCTATTGCTTTCTGATCGGCAGAAAGATAGTCACGTTACAATCAATAGCAACCGATAAAAACTTTGTGGTACATCGATTGATTCCACGTTGATCGGTTGTCCTGCCAATTACAGGAGCGGCCAAATCGGTATCCAGAAAAAATGAACATAGAAATGGAATCAATCCAGTATACGTTTCCCACACGAAGTTACTTTTTTTTTTCATCATATATATATATATATATATTGCTAGTAACATTGAGCGTAGATTTGGCCGTATCTGCCTCTTTGTCACCTTAAGGCTCCGTGCGCGCGCTCACCAAATGTCATAATACCTAAAGTAATGTTGTGTTTATTGTATTGTGGATCACCGCTTCGGGATTTTCTATCAGTTATTGCACTTGTAAATGAATGAATGATTTTATCTAGAAGCGTTTTATCTAGAATTGTCGAAAATCAACCGGCCTGGCAGGTCTATATCACTATTAGCATTATAAGATAAGTGTTAGAAAACAGCATATCGACGCAAGTTCTGAACTTCGATCAAATCACTAACCAATTAGATATGGAACAGGTTCCAGTAAAAGCTCACTTTACTGAAGCGTTCGACGTCTCACTTTCGATTGATTTTGTACGATTACCGCTTTTAACAATTTTCAATCTAAAACTAGTACCACACGGCAAAATCACGATACATCTATGCCGTGGCCGGTTTCATCAAATAAGCTCACAGCAACGGTATCAGCCAGCAGTTGCTGCGGACAGCAGCCCGGTCACGGGATCACAGCAAGGACACGTCCTTGTTCCTTATAAATTTTAACCTTGAACTGGCGATCACAGTACAGATAGCTGAATTCGGTGCTTCGCGACCTGCCACCCACCAAAGCCGTATTTTCACGAAAGACGACCACGATGACGAATCGATTGACCCAAGTACGAAGAACACGCGAACAAACAATTGATAGGAGTTTAATAGCAGCGAGCAGTAACTCGTTTCGTAGTAGCGTGTTATCTTATCTGTTCTTTCCTCTTAGCCATTAGCTACTGTGTTTTTTAGCTTCAAATAGACGTCACGACCGAGACAACTCTGCGCGAGATACGACGGCTATAATGGTTCGATTGTCGTCTAGAAGTGTGCAGCGATGACTGATACGCTTTTATCTATGCTAGTACTACATATGGTTGCCATTATTATTGCGATGATTGGCATTATTATCGTAGCTATTGAGTCCTGTGTTTTTTTCTAGCAATTCAAAATGATAGTACGCGACTATAGCGTGTCTCTCTCATCGAACTTTCGTGTGGTCGTAGCGATGATGGAAGAGAAACACCGTGTCCGTTTGGAATTAGCTGCGCTACGTTCTGTGGAAAACAGGGATCCATACCGGTCGGGTCAGGATCGACGTGACCATCTAGTATGTTACCATAAAGTCTACAATAAGTCATGTTTATTTTTAATTTTTCCAAAAACTGATTCATAAGGAAGCACTCACTATATCGTTCATAGAATAGAAGTAATCAATAAACAGCCCTTAAAAAAGACATTAATGAGCGGTACCAGTTGTCGTTGAGTGTTTCTAAGTATTATCATTTGTTATACCTGTCACATTCGGCTATCTATTTTCGCACTGCGTGTGCTATTTCATTACTAAATTTGCTGATTTCTTGCACTACCGCATCATATATATATATATATATGTACATATAATGTACGTGTGTGCACGTGCAAACGATTTACGCCTTACGAGTAATTTTGGCCTCTGTCACAGTTAAGGAACCTGCTACGAAAGTCAGTTACGTGTTACATACATGTTCTCGTTTCTATATACGTATGTAGAAGCACATATAAACATATGTCTTACCCCACCTATGCCGCATCCCATCCTGTTTGTGTTCTTTCTGAAGCCGAAGAGAGAGCACCAAATGCAAATGTCGCATTATCACTCAGCTTTAGTTTCTCTGGGTTGTTCCCTGTTTGTTCTCGCCTATGAGCATCATCAGCAACTTCGGCTACGAGCGCATCGATAAGAGCCCAAAACGGACCCTTCGGTTGCGTTCACATCGGCCGTAGCAGTACAAAATCCTACCTGGTTCTCTATTGGTCGCGCTGCTTACCTTTCCGTATGTCGCTAGTGGTCCATTATAATAATGTGTCCGACACTTGACCACGAGGGCCATGGCGGTGATGATAGTCCCTGTGGTCACCATGATGGGACCTCCGAGGCCTGAGCCCCGTAAGCGGCCCACCAACAGATCGCGACTTGGATAGCGGTCGCAGAGCGTACGAGGTCTGGTACCTTCTTGTGTCGTTGCCGTTGACTACCGAGCAAATCAGGGTTTCTGCTGCACGTCGTTGGACCGGTTAAATTGACACAGCGTTGGTCATGCGCAGCTGCTGTGCGGCCGTACAGCTGTAATAGCATAAGCGTCCGAGTCAGAGCCCAAGGCATAAACGGCGACATCGGTTTATCTTCATGTTTCTTTTGCTGCGTTCTGCCTCAACGCTGCTGTTTTTGATTCATGCTCTGCGTCTTCTTTTCCTTGTGCTTTTCGCTGCAGTTCGATAAACTACGACAGAAACGAAGCTACGATGTCGGGGTCAGGCGCATTGGGTTTGCGGCCGGTCCACCGGAGCCCTGCCTTCTTCGTCTTCAACTGGCCGCGTATTCAGCGTCTGTCTGTGTCTAACTCGCTCAGATCATCTTAGTATCTTTCTCCCTGTCTTTTGCTCCATCTGTATTTCTGTATCTCTTAGCATTTGCGCCATGGAGAAGATCCCATGAAAATGAGCAGCTCGAGCTCCATCAGACACGGGATACGTCACAGGCCGATGCCAAGCCTGAACTTTCCCTACTTATTTCTATGTCCACCATTCTTGGCACTAATTGCCATTGCACCGTCGTCATGTATTTTTCATGTTTTCACCGCAGTCTTCTGTTGAGTGTCCAACTTGCTTCGATGTTCATGTTTCTGACGCTTCTAGCGCGAACAGAGATTCTAACGCGGGTCATCGCACGCCGCTCGCACCGACTCGTCTCAGCCGTATTGTGTTCGCGCCACACGCCCAGGACAAATGTAGACCAGTTAACAGCGCCTTAGGCGACAGCGACTGAACTGCCGCCGGTGATCATCCGATCCTTCAATTTAATTCGAGATAGATCAGTGTGTGGAAGCAAAAATCAAAGCGAACGTTAGTAATGAAAAATTTTTCGTCAATGGTCGATATCCATCGACCGAACGACTTAGATGAGCGCGGAGCTATGGCGTAATACTGCAACCTGTAGTAACAGTACGTTTACCTATGTTTCGTTTCTTGCTAGCAAAATGTCTATAGAAATTACGAGCGTTCGACTTAACTGATGCGGAAAGATGAAGTGCTCAAACTGCTGAGAATTTATAGCAGCAAGGTTATGCCTTACACAAGAGCCTAGCACATCCATAACTAGAAAAAGTAAGTTTGTGTGCCCGTTCAAGTGTATTTTCGTATAGCTGGGGGGACAGAGCTGGATGGGGTGCTATGATCGTAAATAGTGCAAGTGATGCGTTGTCAGCTTCTATAGGGAACCGCATTGACCTTCAGAATTGTGATGGTTTAACACGCAAAGATTTTTCTTACGCTAACAAAGCGACACTAGCGACATTTTTTCCACATCCAGTTTAGAATTAGATTACAGCAGAAAGAAACGGGATCAGTGAGCGTTCTTGATTTGATGTTTCGATGAGAACCCGTAACAACAATGACATAACACCACCATCGCAATGAACTGCATGCTTCGGCACCCTGACAGCCGTCATAATAGATGTGTGCTAACTTAATAAATGCGGAAAACAGAAAGAAGTAAGCTTGACAAAAAGATGTGGGCGCTTCCAAATGAAAGCGATATTCTCAATGGTGGTCAAGGGGTTGCCACGACTAAGCGTGGTTGCTTTTGCGTTTCGATAGATCAATTTCACGACTTTCAATTAATAGAAAGTGGACAAGGATCAACGACAGCGGCTGTTATGCAGTCGCTGCTTAATTAGATAGGCTGAAATAAACTCAATCTAATAGCTTCAACTTCCAAAGCCAATTGTGCAGAACTAATGCGAGATCCTTTTAGATCCTATTGAAGCAGTATTACTTTATTTGACAGTGAACCCTTAAGTATCGGTAAAGATGTCGGCGAATAGTTTCAAACTGTCTACAAATGATGTGATATAGTCGTGAGCATCATTTGTGGCATATCCTATTGCAGCAGTAATTGCTGCCATTGTTTAGGGCATGCTTCCGATGCAGTCCTTCGTTGCCTCAGCCGTGAGTGACCCTGCTGGCACACATTGATGGCTTTTGCACGGTGATCTGGAACATATGTTACTTCGCGTTCTTCCCGAACCCGCGACTTTTTGTGATTTTCTAAATATTTTTTTGCGGGATTGCGATCTGCTGAATTAACAGGCTATGGCAGCACCTGAACGTCATCGGCAACGAACAGCCTAAAAGTACTACGGGCCCTGTGACAAGGCGCTTCGTCGTGCGAGAAGACATAGTCATCGTTAGAAGGCCATTCCTCAGCACGGTTCTGCTGCTCTAATATTCCCTGTGTGAAATGTATCACGCCAGCGCCTTTGTCAGGAACCATAGAGCATATCACAACTTTTGATAGATGTTCGATCCTGGCCACGATGCAGTTTCGGAAAACCGTTCGCCAACACTTCTAAGGACGTGATGGGCATTTTTTTCCGGTATTCTGAAAAGGAGATTCTTCCGAAGAATAACGGTCTTTTTTCCCAATTTTTAATAGTTATATTTTTGACTTCGTTGTCTGAATGACAATAGGCTCGTTTTATACAAGCATTCAATCCAGGTTTATTGGCAGGTCTACTGGCCTGGGGCCCAGCCTATAAATCGACTATGAAGCGAACCCTTTAGCGCAACGAGCCCATGGTCTTTCAGGAATGTTATTATTCAAAACGAACCCATCGGTTTTTGGAGTTCGACCTTCGAGCGTCGTAGTCTACCTTTTTCTGTTTTTAGTACCGAATTTAGGTGATAACAGCAGCAGGCCCTTGTTCAGATTTTCAGTGACGTTGACGAATGCATTCTAGGAAACATGAAAAGCTTCGGCGGTGCGGACGCTTGTTTTGACGAAGCCACCGGCTGGTCAGTATTTGCTGATCTCAGCGAGATCTGCTCCTCTGCCCATTTCAACGCTTCACGTACGGAACTGCGTAAGATCATGGGAGGACACTCAGATCAGTCAGGGCTCACGTAAAGACCACCAGCGCCGGCAATGGGCATGCTAGGTGACGAGAGTGGATGCACCGGCTGTACATACAATGGCACATCAGCATAAAATGCCAGTGCTGGATTTGATCAAATCCGATTGTAGCAAGACACTATCAGTCCGCTATGGCTGAAATACGATGTGTTAGTTTTACGTATTACGTCGTTTATCAGCAGTTCGAAACTGCGGAAGCTTTTGTCGATATGACGGATATATTAGTGTGATGTGTAATAAGTACTACCGCTTTTATAAGGCAAGAACCGTTTGAAAATATTTTGCCTATGCATTGCGCTTGAAAATTGAAGTTACTAAATTGGGTCTATTTCCCAATTTAGTCCCGGGCACCGGTTGTACAGTGTAATATTACAGTTAATTTTTTGTATAGAATTTTTATGTACGGAACTTTACATCTAATAAAGCAGTAACTTTATTTTAATAGAACTTCGGTACTCCTATAGTACCGTACAATGTATTCTAATAGAAGTCAAGAAAACACTTCGAATGATCGAAGTAGTAGCCACTGCATTTAGACATATGTAACACTAACGTTACAGAATTATAACATCGTATTAGGAAATAGAAATAATGTCAGGGTGCCCCTGTTATAGATAAGTTGAACGGCTTAATCCGCTCTTTTATTTCAATAACTTTGCATATCTCATGCCATTTTACCAAACTTACGATTTCAATCAAATTATAACCAATGGATCTACAAACATGGATGTCTATCGAAACATCGTCAACAGTATTGAAAATACACCGTTAACCTATTCCACTCGACCTTTATTTATGTAATATAACGATGCATCCTTCTAATTTGCAGGCCGAAATCGTCATACCTATCGCATGTGAATTTCTACAATGATACGTTAAGCGAACTCGTTAAACTGGTTTTACGTATCTGGTAGCCGCGAAAAAATCAAACGAATATAGCCCCCAAAAGCCTTCGAACAGCGGGCCAAGAGGTTGTAGTAATCAATGTTGCAATATTTGCCGTTACGGCTGTCAGACAAACGCTCCACTCAGCGCAATAAACCGGGGCTATTTTGTGCCACTACGTTGGCAAGGGCAACTAGGCTTACGCTGAACGTCGCTTTAGACGTAATCAGCTTTGTGCTGCGGACATACATTTTTGGCCAATTCATCTATGAACCGACGCATGAACCTTAAATTTCTGATTTCCTTAAAATCCCTGTCCAAAATAAATGTGTCAGTCTAGTCTGTCTGTTTTATACGATGAATAACACGAAATGATTTTCCACAGAGTCGGAACATCGACCTTGACCGTTACGACCGTAAATGCTTTTGCAAGGGCACTTCGTGGCTTTAGAGAGAGAGAGAGAGAGAGAGACAAAGAGGGAGAGAGAGAGAGAGAGAGAGAGAGAGAGGGGGGGGGGGGTGCAAGTGCTCCTGTTGAACGATTACAGTATATATATATATATAACACGTAAATTGCGACGACGAGCGGTGCCGTATTCACAAATCATATTGAAGCTGTTATTACCGGTAACAACAATGAGAAAAGTAGTTAGTTCGAAGTGATCGTAATAAAGATATACCTCTTAATGATCGGCCAATAGCAACACTGTCAAAACGCTTTCTTTTTCTAGGCTTATAGTAACAAATATTAAGCAATTATGAATAATTAAACCGTGCGAAAATAATTAAGCTGGCCTCAGTCAATGAGCGTCAGCTATAATGGGTTAGATACTTACCAATAGTACGTTCCTAATTATATTCTCGTATATGCAAAGTGAATTGTCCTACTGCTGCTGCTGCTGCTGCTGCTGCTGCTACTGCTGTACATCTAAGCGCCAATGGATGTTGTTAATACATCAAAAAAAAATTCATTTTTTAATAACTTGTTTCTGTGACTAATTGCCACTGCGCCTTACAAACAAATAGTGTCAACAGATATATAGCGTGGCGTCATGGCAGGGCAGTCGTCAACGTTCTTCTCGCCTGATGTTTCTGTTAGACCTTCTGAAACTGAATAAACTTCATAATTTTTGTCAACTGTACCACTGTTCTTCATCTATCTTAGTTATTCAAGCTCGATTATTTCTACTCTGAACTAAAATAAAAAGACTAGAAACGTTTTCGTTGATTTGGTTTGTAATAGATCTTCTGTCCTGCTGCTCTCGGGAGAGAGTTTCTGGCGTGTCCAGAAGAAAGTCGTATTGACACGTAATTCTTAGATAGCCTGAACTATGGTCACTTTATTTACCTTTGTATTGGCAGAACAGCGTTCCAGACAGGGTGTTGTCAATAACAGCTTAACCTGAAAGTAACGGATCCAGACTATACACAGCGTTTTCTTTGTTGAGGGCGCTTTAGATAGATAGATATATGATTTGTTGATATCAAACCTGACATTTAACAGAGCATTGTCTTTCGTTAAGTGATTATTTGACTAAACAATGTTAAGAGTCCTGAAATATTTTGCGTTGATATGTCCTGATCTCGTGATGTGATTCGGTAAATGTGTCTGATGTAATGAATCACCTATGAAATCGGCCTTAGAGGCATTTCAAGCAGGTCCTGAGAATGACATATTGACGCGTGCGAACACGTGGACACAGACGAACCTAAAATTTCGCTCTTTAATGAATTCAGTTTCTGTATGAATTGTCGCAACGGAAATTACCTCGTTGCCCACACGTAATGAAGTCGATGATATCGCTCGGCAGTACGTTGGGTGACGCCTCACGATGAACTACCGTTGCTGGTGTTAGTTTGTGGCATTACTTCTATACTGAACAGAATCAATCAGATAGAAATATAGAAAGCCTAGCGATTACCATGACGCATTACCTATATCCGCAACTGACATGGCTTGTAACTGATCCTTCTAAGAAAAGAAAATAACTACTATAATTACATGTCATCATGTCAGTTATCGGCGTCACCAGCCTGCTACGAGCTGAAGTTAATTAATGAAAGGCTTTTTCGGGCTCGACAACTTGTCAGTCAGCTTGACGGTGTCAAGTATGGGACGCTAGAAGGCAGTGTTTTTATGTACTTGAAAAAAACGTAAAAGCTGTATACGAGCGGCCGTCTCCTTACGCCGTGTTGACAATTACCGATCCTGAACGTCTTCAGCTACGATATGTGTATGCCGATATTCACTAATATTGATTTTTTTCCGGAAATTTTAGCTTTTTAAGTCATTCATGTATGGCTGCCGACTACATGATCGCAAGCAATTGACGCCTAGATTTTTCGTAGCTTTTAAAGTGTTAACGTGTTTGTATTCTACTAGACGCTCGACAAGGCCATACGAACGCGCGTATATATTACGTACCAGTCGTTAGCTCCTTTTGGGAACTTTGAGGCACTCTTCATACGAGCAGTGATTGTAATTTGACAAAGGTTTTTTTTTCAATGATAAGCTATAATTTTTTTTATTAAGCACATCCTCTCTGTGCCTAGTAGTAGTAATGGAAGGTCAACGATGGTACGTATCTGTCAAAACGTTGTATCACCTTCGTGGTCAATTAACTTTTTAGCCGCGGAGCAGATGTGTTCGCAACACGCCTGTTTGCCTTTCGTATTTATCAATGTGGATAATCAAATCAAATCAAGACCCCCCTTAGGCTGTTTTCTGAGCTTGGGTGACGCGCAAGGGATCCGATCGGCAAGCCGTCTGGCCTCCTTTAGGGACAACAAAGCTCAGTCGAATGGCCTCTGTCGAACGATGCGGTGAAAGCAGAAAGAAAGACCCCACCGGTGCATAGATAATATAATATATCTGCAACAATAACAACGGCGTCAGCATGGCCAAACGTCGGACTGCCTTTCGACGGACGATGTTTGTCGTCGAAAGCAACTCAAAGGTCACAAGTCTAAAGTTAAGATCACCCTCGCTTCGCCACCATTGCCACGGTCACTTCTACCCCAAGGCATTACCGGACACAGTAAGAATACTATAGAAAATCTAGCGGCGTTACTATTAGGAGAACAAACAATAAGATGATAATAATCCGGCGTAACGTGTAAACAGCAGAGGCCATTCGCTGACGCGATCGAAAGAAACGTCAGTCGGCCAGAGGAACACTTCGCAGAATTGGCGATGGAAAAGGTGAAAATAATTGAGGTATTCGCAGACTCATTAGGGTGTTAGTGAGTTTCCAGTAAATGCGCTGTATACGTCGTATCACAGGGGAGTGTACGGTGGTCTGCGGTGACTTTCGTTCCTACCGTCGATTCTGACAATCACGTTATCTCACCTGTATCCGCAATAGAGTATCAGTTAGGACCCCGTTTAGACCCGGTGACCTGGACATCGTTTTACTATGGCGTATTGTTGTGGCATATGATTTAACTGTGGATGTTTGCGCCCATTTTGGTTATCGGGGGTTGCGGTCGCTGTGGTAACGATTGCTATTTGCACAAAACGTACCAACGATGAATTAGCGAGCCGCTACGATTATGTTGAAATCAAATGAATGAGATCATGCTGTGGTGGGCTGAACAATTGCTGATGATGAATTAAGCCTGCAATTGTACGTTGCATAACAATCAAGCTTGATTAGTATACTTTATTGGGGACTGGCTTTTCTCCACCCCGCTGCTGGTCCCGTAGCTATACGATCCATCGGAAAAGGACGACGACCACATTAATAACAAACGAGGAATTGACTCCGCCCACATTCATTTCCCGTTCGTGCTATACATATGCTAGCGGTGGTGGTACGAGCACCATGGCGGCGGCAGTGATGATCGCATACGAGGTACTCAAAAGTGAATAGAAAAAAGTTACCGAAGCTGATGTTGACCTGAAACAAGTATGCCAGGTGTCTGGTGTTTGGCATTTCGAATGAGATGTAGTCGGACGCCTCGCCACTGACCGTTATTCATTCGTAGCGTCACCTAGTGACCTTTGTCACAGCTGGCAATGCTTCGTGCAGGTAACCGTTGCTTCTTGACAAGACGAAAAAGTTGGACTAGCCGAAGATGAACATGGCCTCTGTTCTAGGAAAACCGAACAAACAGAAAGGGCAGACCTGTATATACTTGACTATTCGATGCGAGTGACGCCATTTAATTGTACATGTATACAGATACTTTCTAGATAGTGCCAGCTGGCTCTAATAGAAGCATAGTGATTTTGTTCTATGACTTATGGGTGAATATCTGCAAATAATGACGAATTATTTCTGCGACCAAGCTTGCTCTAGCACGTATGGATACAATTATCCACTGAGAAAATTTACAGCTTCTTTTATTACGGTGTGCGTGCTAAAACCGTGTGTGCTATTACGTCGAGCTGTTTGTGTACATCTTATGCTAATAATTAATAATATTCTGATCTTTTTCTGTTTCAGGTAAACGCGTATTTCTGAATTTGCTGTTCTCATTGCCAGGCAAACCGATGATTGGTGTTCTGCAAATTAAGGCCTTCGAGTTTGACTGCTTTCTGTTTTGTACGAGGATGTACATATATTCTTCCAGTTCAAGGCCAACAGAATGCTACAACGAAACACAATCATCTAAATTAGTGTTGATACCTATAAGTTTAATAGATAAAAGTAAAATCATAGAAGGAGGACGCGCCTCGCCCTATGTTATCGGTACATCTATATCTCCACTCCCAGACCATGTGTGCGAGTGTGGAGATTTTCAACCTTTAACGCTGAAAAATAGGACAGTCTTTGGATAGTTAGGTGTCGAATTTGATAATGTAACCTTTATTAAATAGACGTACGTAGCGATGAAATCGTATTTGTACATATACGTGCCCAGGTAAAGCTAATAGCAAGCTACAGGATCTCAGTACGGTCAGTCTCTAGGACAACAAAATATGCGTAGAGATTTTCCCTTTCGTCGTCTTATTGTCTAAACGCAGTAATCTGAAGCTATATTAAGTATTACGGCCATAGATAAGTTACCACGGCCATAGATACTATACAGATAGGTGTTTAATAACTCTCGCCGTCATGAGCAGACATTTCCAGCTAAACGAGGCTTCACCAAAGGCCAATCCCCTTTTTTTCTTGTTAACATCCATCACTTGATTCCTGTTGCAACTGCCCATCGATATTGAGATAAAAGATTAGTGGTAACGATTCAGTGTAAGCTGCATTTAGAGTTAATGATGCATCTAGAGTGATATTTGCTACAGGCGGCAAGATCTCAATTCGATGTGACAGAGGGTGGTCTTCTATTCGATCTGATCCAACATATGATATAGGCAGCATACACGCCAGACTTCAGATCTTAGACGCGGCATGGACCTTTTTGATTGATGATTTTATACGTGAAAGAATTACTTGGCGAAGACTGAAAGTTTTGCGACTATAGAAGAAGACTATAGAAAGCTCCATGCTTGAGTTCCTTGCGGTTTGACCATTTGATGCCGGTGTCGTCAGCCTGTCGATTGACGAGGCAACGCCGTTCATCCACCGGTGACACTCATGTCCGTATTAGATTGTCGACGGCGGTGCTAGAGGCTCGCTATTGCTTGGACGCTGTGTTTTTTTCATGGCGTGTCAACGACGTCAAAAAATCATTGTGTGTCAAATGGAATCTCCCTGGTGTCGGATGCTGTTGCTTGTACATAACAGCTGTCGCTCTTGGTGCCCTATGGAACTATGAGGATGTCGTGCTATGGTGTTGGCGCGTGGCGGCGTGTCGCATGACCGATGTTCGATTTTGGCACGCTGATGATGAACGCCGCAGCCTGCCGCCGTAGCTTTTTCTTTTCGCGCCGAATATACTATAGAAGCACTTTATAGCAGTGTATTAGTGGCTGGGTATGGTTACATAGTGATTAAGACTAACGTTTACAAGCTTATCGGTGTAGCACTTTTATGCGCAGACGACGAACTTCAGGAGTTGGCGAAAACTTGCACGAACAAAAGGCCCGTTTCCGTAAATTATAATGTGATTACTGCGGCGGTCATCGCTGCGTATCCTGTCGCTCTGTTGGTTCTCGCCTAGTATGAGGAAATGTATCGTCCCGTCATATCGACTGCGTGGATTCCTCGCAGTCGACAACCGCACAAACGTCAAATCCCCCACGAGGCACGTCGAGTCGATGCCGACCTACGCAATCGCCTAAAAGTTTCTCGAGGACCAGCTTCAATTATTGTATGAATCATCGCAAAGCTTTTACTGGCCAACCGTGTAAAACCTGACAAACCGTCTCAGAGAGCAAGGCACCTCGACGATGACTCGAATGAAGCGAAAGAGTACACTACTGATTGCTAAAAAACCTGTATTTTGTTGTATAATCGTCATGTGCTGCTAGAGCGGACTTAACTAAAACATTAGTTTCAATGTAAATTATGAAAATATTGAAACTCCACTAAAAACGTCCTGCCCGTTCCTGTTCATGACGGTATAATTATCAAGGAAAACATTTTTCGACAGGGCGGCCCGTGAACTTTAACGGCAGCATTCGATTACGAGTGGATTTTCGGATATTCATATCGCGTCTAATCATCGTAGATCCATATTCAAGCTGATCTCAGTGCTTCTTATTAACTATTATATTTTGCATTTGGCTGAAGGTAATTGATTAGTGTGTCGCCACATCTTTGCCTGCTACGCTGAAGGTCGAGCGCCAACGTCTTCGACGTTTATGTACATAGCGTTCTCCATTGTGTATATAACAATAAAATATATCATAACTCAATACGATTCTGAGTGCTATATCGGTTAGTTAAAACATGACGCATGTGCCGCAGAACAAGAGTCCCCATTAAGGTACGCGAAGCAACGAGCTGACAGCCGCATGCGTAATAGAACTAAATAATTTCATTCTATGAAATGTACATCATTCAGAGGTCAGGTCGTCGTCGTCGTCGTACCGCTTTTCTGGATTATCAAGCCGTAAAAAGTCATTTTACGCCCTGACGCTACACAAAGGGGGCCCCCTATAGCAAGCCATATCTAATAAAATGAGGACACAGGCGTATTGTGTGTCGCATATATGTGTGTCTACGCTACGTAACGTTCGACACAGGAACTACTGTGTGTGGTTGGCCAGTCCTTCTGGGTCTGGTAGGCTGCGTATGTCGGAAACTCGTTGCATACATACGTATATACATAAACGCAAGCTCGCTGACGCTCGCCCGAACTGCAGAGACATATTGTATCTCAAAATTGGTAAATTAAACCGAATGGCGAAGCCAGCTGCGGCCACAATAGATGAAAAGGCTCGCTTGTAGCTGGCAAGCGTATAACGATGCGTCTCCTCTTGTGGATTACGATTATCAGCAATATGGCCAACGCTTGGTTCCATAGACTAAATCGTTCCTACCGACACGAGCGTTCACCACGCATCGTGCGTGTATATTAAAATTTTGTATTTTTGCGATACGGCGAATTTGTCGTTTGTACAGTGAGCCAGTTATTTGTGTACGATTAAACTGTACGTTTCGCTTAAAAATGTATTTTTCGCGGTATTATCACGCTACAACCAACATCGTCACCCTTTTCTATGAACATAAAATCTAGATTTGAATGGAAACTTCTTAACGTTAAACGTACGTCAGCAACTTAGCTGCCATAGGCCGTCGCCTCAATCCAGCTTAAAAGATTCTTGTCAACGAACAAATTCCGTCTGTAAGATGTTTTTTCTTTGTTGAAAACATCGGAGTGATCGATGCGACGATGTATTTTTGCGTATGGACTCGACGAAGTGGCGAACAAAGATCTACAGACACGGACCTAGGCCTTTTTGCTAATAGCTAGTACCGTTTATTACACTACTAGCCGTCGTCCCTCACGCAGACGACCAACACAACTAACTGAACCGTATGACAAATAAATATGTGTGCACTTAAAAAAGTACAACTAAAATTCGGTGATTTTTTCCTGAGCGGAATAGGTCACACTTTTTTTTTTGCTTAATTTTTCACCTTCTGACCTAGTTCCTCGATACAGGCGGGACTAAACCGGGCGATTCTCTCAGTGGACCACATACGGATCGTGGGCCCTCATACGACTACTAACGGCAAAAGTCCATAAAAAATGAAACATTTTCAAAAATGACACTTCATAATGGTCACAAACCACCATTGTAATTCCATCATTCTCACGAGGTCAATATCAAAATTGCTTAATACTCCGTTTTCTCGTATGCGTTGTCGTCCTTTGTCCATTGTGACACGGCATCAGTATCGTCGACCTAGCAGCAACGGATACCATCCCGTCGTTGTGGGCTAGGTCGTTCGATGCGCGTATTCATGCAGCTGTATTGACCCAATGCTGTTTTCAGTATACAAGATTACTTCAGACCGGTATGCTGGTCCACGATTTCGGAACAAGGCACTAAACAGTCCTTTATTAACCTCGACTCTGGTTCGTTACACGACAGCGTAATACTGCTGAAACGAAATCGATCTTATCGTGACGCCGACTGATCGTTACCGAAGTGGCAATTGGATATTGAATGGAATAGGTGATATCGCGAATTCAGTTTCTGAGTGTTTTTCGCACTCGTTGTGATTATTCTTGCTCGACGCCAAAAAGCCCCAGGGCTCGCTCTTCCGCCCGATTGAAGGTGATATAGACCGCACAGGGTATATGGGGCGAATACGAATTCCTCCTCTATCGATCACTATCTGATCGAGAAACTTTGTTTACTTTTTTTTCCTTTGTTTTTAAACGAACGATGCTGTTTTTCGTCGGAACGGCTATGTATAGCATTTGCACGCCGGCAATATCGAAGCTGTGTTTGTGATATCCAGTTGAAATTGTTTTGTTCACAGCATCAGGACATGTAGTTTAGAATTGGACAGCTGTGGTATCAAAGCCAACTTGAAGTCCCAATGCGCCTTATCTAGAATGGAAGTGATTTTCCAAGCCAGGTGGGTGGAAGAATAAGCGGAACGACGTAAACGCCGACATGTACTCTATATACCGTCATTCACTGAGACCAAGCGATCCATGTGCTGGTTGGTATCACGTGTGTGTATGAAGCCAAACGGATTCCTTTAAAAGGGGCAGAATCTATTTTCCGTCACTTACAATACAATACTCATCCTAACGTTTTCTCTTGCTAAGCATGTGCATAATAATATAATATATTCATGTAAGTTTAAACTGTCAGTACCAAGAAGAAGTTTACGAGACACTCTTCGTATCTCAGAACGTTTACAGCAGTGGCTATTGCAATATGATCAACTTATTGCCGAACTAAACTTTTCGGCAAATTTACGTACTATGCTCGGTGAGTTGACATCGTTTCCACGGTGCCAACTGGAACTTGTTACTTTTATCAATAAGCGACTCTTAAATAAATAGCTTCTTCAATGAAGATTCTGAAGAAAGGCCGGGTAACCGTCCTTCTACCAAGAATTCTATCCCAATAAAGTGCCGTCCACAGCCGCTCACTATACAGCGTAAATTCACAGGATTTAAGTTTATCAGCATTGAAATGTGTTTTTTTTTACGGTTGAAACACAAAGCAATCAACGTGCGCTTGAAAAGGCGCAGTTCAACTAAAACTTTCATCGGCCTGTAACAACCGACGAAAAAAATTCTGTGTTTAATAGCCAGCTCAGTAAATAAGTTTCAAGCAAAGGCAATCTGAATCTAAATCGATGTGGCCAAAAAAAAAACATTACAGCATCTGCATTGTTAGTACAAACATAGATTTTGTCAACGAAATTTTCTGTTCTCTTACAAACACACGAATTGATAATTATGCATGCTCGAGACGCACCTCATGACTACAAAAAAAAATACGTTGCCGCCGATGACGTTTCACTGACAACAAATGCTAATTGTTAGAAGTTCTGGCAATATAGCCTCGCAAAAATGCTTATTATACTTACAAGCAACCATCTCTAAGGGAGCACAACTTCAACTTCTACGCACACTTAGGTAAACATTTTTTTAAATACGCGTCACATGTTCGAAAAAAAAAAAAAAGAAAAAAAAAAGCCAAACCACCTACTTAAAATCCCAGTTGGAGACCCCAACGACGCATTGCTCCCCCGTAGTGCTGAATAGCTTATAAAGTTACTTATAAGTCAAGGTGTCCTGTAGTTTTAAAAATAATTGCTGCTATTCACTGTGAACACAAGTGTGATCCTTCTTGCAGACGATTCGACCCTGTGACAATGTCGCAGTTATTATGCATTTCCTCCTACCGTCAGGTAACCCAGTTGCCATCGCCCCACAGCAGAACAGTGTATAATATATCTTTCATAGTTCATACGGGCACCAAGCTGCCTCTAAATATGAAACTACAGTTACTTATTCCATGCTTGAGCGCGGCCTTTTATATAACGTGTAGAGTGTTGAATTCAAATAGGTTAACTTGTTCCTTCCTTTGAGGCGCGACCATAGATGACAGTAACGTGTGCTTCACGATTACTTTCACAGCAACGCTTGTCGGCCAAAGTAGGCCGCTCGAAAGCGTTCGAATCGCGATTTTTTCCCTTAATGAGTGAACATGCCCACTTGGGCATTACTGACAAAGAACGATCGAATGGGTACCAGAATTAATCAAGTTCCTTGGCTAGAAATCAGCCATGTCACGTTCTTATGATTCTGAGTGATCCATATTGTAGACTGATATATTTAGCACCAGCTCAGGCTGTTGGCAAACTACTTCTTTCCCACGATTCTATGATTTTACTTTGACACCTATCCTGATAAGGAAGCAGACAGACGTTTGTATACTATGAACAAACACGCGTATCATATATTTATAGTAGCATGTAATAGGTATCTTAGAGGTGTTAACTACTTGAAAAACTTTTAGTTGTTTAAATCTTACTTTTAAATCGTAGTGAATATTGTGAATGCCGTGAAACTATAGGTGTGTATACCTCTGTAAAAATGAAAAAAAAAAAAAAAAACAAAGAACATTTGTATTTCAGCCAAGACAATAGTCCGTATCCAGCCTAATTCTAAGCTCAATTTCATTTTCGGTACCGACAGAGAGAATCGAAGCATGAAGTGCTTCTACTTGTTTTATTAACTAACATGTCACTGCCAAGTGCACGTGTTCACTGTAACATAGATTAAGGTAAGACTGATAATCAACTGTTCCATGGGTCGCGTTACAGCGATATAACTAGTGCAAGTTTTCCGGATTTAACCAAGCGCTAACTTAAAATTGGTCTCATCCTCTCCGTTACGTTAGAAACGATAATACCTATCGGAACAGATGGAAACGATCCTTATAGAATAACGAATCTCCAAAGGAACGGTAAGTAAAATTAAGTTACCAGTATATCACTTTTCAGAAGCGCCATGCCTAGATATTTTCGGTCGACGATATACATATAATCTTTTTTTTTTTTTTTTTTTTTTCAATTTTGCTTTAGATAGAGACAGCAGAAAGGTAAGTGATGCTGCTGCGTCCTGTTTCGTGCCAAGTTCCGGTTAAGACGATACCCCCGTTGATTTTCAGTGCCTCTGGTTTACAGGATTCGATCTGTTCTCGTTGTCAGACAGCTGCCATTTGGTTCTAAAATGTCTGACATTTGCTGTGACTTAGATCTAGCCGATATTTGTATCGTTTTCCTTTTGTCGGCTGCGTCTGTTTCTTTGGCTTATGGCAGTAGCTCGAGTTGGTCGCACTGCCATATAGGCAAAATAGAAGATCTGTAAATCGAGAACAGAGGTCTTTCCATATTTTTGTTCAAAAAAATACTTTCTTTTTTTCACGGATCGGCTGCCTAAATGGCTCTCTCTGACCAAACAAAATTGGTGCTGCAAACCCTTACACCCACTAAAACCATATCTCTATCCCTTGTTCTCGGTTAGTATCACTACGGGCCGACAGTTGGGACAATATAGGAATAAGCGTCGATCTGTGGTGCGCCAAAGTGCTCCGTCCGTGTAGCAGATCGAAGTCAACGTGTGCCGACAAACATCGCTAATATATTTAGACCGGCGGACTAATACGGACCCATATATTAGATACATGTAGAAATATGAAACATACTCCAAGAAATAACATTTCTTATTGGCCCATGTGAATACACAAATAACAATCGAGGCCGCATTCGACTGTCATATCGGAGAATAAACATGGACACCAAAACTGATTCAAGCTGAATTTAACTACTCTACTACGACCAAAACATTCCCCCCACGGCTTCTTTGGCTCAGACGAGAGAAACTGTGCTGTAAAACTGCAGAAAATCCGAAGGCGAACGGAGACGGCAATAGAACTGGTAAGGTCGGTCAGTCGACGAACGTTAATCGCCACTCGATGCAAGCAACAATAACACCGATAATAACAGCAGCGAAAAAAAAAACAACCGCTAGCATAAAACGGAAAATGAATTATTTCTACAGATCGAGGGTTTCCGTGGCTTAACTTAAAATCAGAGTCCCTGTAATACGGTTAACTTTTTAACTTTGTTTGTTCATACCAGCTGTCTGACGAAATAGATCCTGGAGGCTGTTACACATATCGGGGTGTCACAACCATTTACAGGCACTATCTTACTTACAGATGAACTCGACTAATATCCACTTTGCTGATGTTCTATCGTTGACGCCTTTGCGGAACGTGTCGAGTGGGCCAGTGGACTCCTCCCTAGAAAGAATATTACGCAAGCGTCATTGTCAGTATAATTGGCGCGCAGCGTTTGAAAAGGACGACGAAACCCTCGATAACTCTAACGTGAATATCATCTGTGTGACTGTGACATGGCGTAAAGTATTGTCGTGTAAAAATTTTGCATTGGCGGCACTTCCACCAGACACGCAGTCGTCACACGAAGCACAGAAATAAGAGGCCGTTGTGGAGCGACGCGTTGGTCCTGATTAGGGAACAGCTTGATTGATTACATTTATTTGAATCAGGTTGCCCTTAGTTACGTACGAACGATGCAAATATCGCTCGAGCAAAAATCCTTTGTTGATAGCATCGTAGTTGCCGCATACTCAGCATTATATAATCATCATGCGACTATCTGTACACTGAATGCAGTATTCAGTCATGTAAACATCATATATATTTAAGTAGATTAGTGATGTAACCGCTCGAGTGCTGCGTGCGCCCAACTGTATGATTCCCACTTGCGTACGGTTGTCCAGTTAACATTACAAGGCAAAGAAATGAGCGTCCTCATGAAGCAGCTGCAAGTATTCACACAGAATAAAAATCGGCAAGGCGAAGTCCGTTTTCCCACATTATTGCTACCCCGCTCCCCACCTTTGACTCAGCCTACAGGCTGCACGCTGCCTTTTCATTGCTATGCTTCTTTGCTCTGTCAGTAAACAATGACCCGCTAGACAAAGCGCGCCTTGCTCCTCGGCGTAATACGCGGATCTGTAGGACATACAGCGATGACGGTCTGTTGCCGCAGGCTGCAGCGCCTGATAAAGTGATATCGATATTGCCTGTATCGCAAAGCACTATAGTGTATGGGGCGCTGACCAACGGAGTATTCCATTCGGTCGTCGCAAATTGTTCGCTGACGTAAAGATTCCTCCGTTAATATTCCTATATAAATCGGGACGTCTACCGGAGATGGAATTACTTATCGTCTGACGTATTCAGGCTTACCTTTCTCTGTGCTGATCGATTCGTTGACAACAATGATTTTATAAAGCTTGTTTTGCTCCGCAAACAAAAGCTTTCGAAGACAAAGATAACTATGCTCGCTTGTCGATGAGATCCTAGTCGCGCAAAGGTCGCGAACGCTCGCCTTGGAGGTTAGAGGTTACGTGGATTTATCGATACCAAAGCCTAAAGTTGCCACATAGTAAGCGACAAACGAAACCTATAAATACGGGGGGTTTACTGGGAACGATTTACGCGATTAAGGGGTCGACTCTTCACCTTTTTCCTCATCAAAATCAATTTCCTATCCTAACGAATAGATACATCCATTCATTGAATGTATGAATGAATTTCTTCAAAACCAATATGCGAATCAATATGGTTTCTGTTATAGCCGATGAAGACAGACGAGAATATAGCCAGCTACGACACCATGATGTCTGTTACCTTTACCCGTTTCTGTCGATTGTAACGAGCTGCTGCGGAGTTGTTTGTCGGAAGGGCCGGCCTAGACGCATGTCCACCGTTCGGATATTTGTATAACGACGGGTTCCCTTTTCGTTCGTAGTAACTTTGACGGTCATTAATCCTGTTGGCACATTAAGCTAGCTGCAGGTAAAGGAATCCTAGACAGAGCCGACCATGGGCGTCTCACCCGCTATTGATATCATTGGTATGGGACAGATAGTAACACCAAACGTGGCTGAACATCCACAGCCGCCGTAGTACAGTAACAAAAGGAAAAAAACAACAACAGCAGCAGTAGTAATACATATTGGATTCGTGAAAATTTTGTCTGCTGTCCATTATACATAAACATCGCTAGTCAATGAACTGTGGAAACGGATACGTAGAAGCGACGACTAATATAGCTTTCGATAACACGAGAGATCGCTTTCTAGGAGCGTGTACCGTCTCCATCTTTCACATTGCACTGAAAACAATTGATTTATATAATACAGACATTATGTTTGTGCGCATGTGTGAAACGGCAGAAACACTACCTCAGTGACGATTGCCACCCTAAATCAAATGGTTTCAACTATGGTGATGTTACCGATCAGGTACGTGGACGCTTTCGCTCCGTGGCTCGATACCGCACATTAGTAAATCGATGACGTAGCGAAAATCTTAACAAGTACCTAACAATGCCACAGCAGAACATTTGATCTTATTGTGGAGTGTCATCAATGATTATTGCGCCATTTTCTACTGTGCACTTATATTCCTGATGGGATGCCATTAAATGGAACAAATTCTCTTTGAACTATTGTTAAAAAATGTAATGCCACACAATATCCAGCTTAACAACAATATGTCAACAATATTGCGACGATTTCAGCGGCTCTGTCTGTTTTAAGGTGGTTTTCTTCGAAAGGCGCTTAGAGAGTGTTGTATTGACCATATCTAGTCTTTATATTGGCTAGCGTCAGCCGATAACTTTCCTATAGTCTATCCTCATTGATACCTAATGTTCAAACGTACGATTTCAGTAAACGTAAATTATCTTGGAGACATGTAAGACAAAGGTGAAAGGCCGCCATAATAAATAGCGTACAGCCGTCGTTCAAACAAAACACGTACACATATACGATTCAGTTTGTATAATTTAAACACAAAAAAAAACCAACCCATGTATCCTATAACCCAGCTTCCGTGCAATAATCACAGCATGGCCCTCACTCGGCTTCAGTTTGTGGCTATCGTCGAAAGAAAAAAAGAATGGAACCAGGAGCGTTGCCAGGGGATCTCGTGATTGATGCAGCCCTTAACAAACAGTAAAATTGGCCTGTTCGCTCGTCAGTGCATCAGCTTCTTACATAACGAATGGCCCAAAAGGACTTTCCCCCGTGAGCGTTCGTAGTCGTTCTTGTTGAATGGTTACAACTTCCACAAGAAGCCCTAACAATCAATATTGTTAGATAGTGAGCAATTCGCGAACAACTGTTGGCCGTATGAAGGCCGAAGGCAGGGAGGCCAAACATTCAAGATGAGCCGAATCTTCACGCTGAATCGAAATAATCTCGCTGGTTCATACATGTCGCGCAATGTTAAGAAGATGATAGGTTAACTATGTACTGGCCTTCTTTGTACTGAACTTACGTTAATCGACATGGGAGCTAGTTGACACTTCAGCGCGCTGCTCTGTAGGCTAGTAGTGCGATTCGGGAACTGGGAGGTTGGAAAAAGCCCGCTTAAAAATTGTAGACTTGAAAAGAAGTGGATTGGTATATAACAAGTTGTCCTAAAAGTACTTATGTTTGCATTTAGGGAACGATGCGTTCCTAGTACGTATAATATAGGAGCATGATCTAGATGAATGAAGATGGAACGACTAATTGTAGACAAGTTGCGGACGTTGGTTTTAGTGGCAACAAAAATACTATAAATCGTCTTCGTAAAATGTTTTTGAAGTCGCCTGGATAACGGCGCTATGTTCGAAAGCAGTTTCGCTTTTGTCGACCATTGAAATATAAGTAAAGTCTAAGGGAGAGATAATTAAATCTATTTTACACACGTACTAGTTGTGCCATAACACGTTTAAACAAGTGGCCATTCAATCCGGATCGTATCAGATCATAATTCCGATGACAGTTTCAGATAGTGGCACCGCTAATAACACTTCTAATTGAAACCTGCCACTGTCTAGAAGGCGTGTTATCTCGTGTTTGGTTTCCATAGGTCGTATCATTTTTGTCTACTATTAATAAAATGCGCAAACAATTAGCCAATCACCGCTTGCTATCAATAGATTAGTGGCTGCTTGGCCAAGTTTACTATAGCTTAAGGGTCAACCCGACATGAGGGTCCTATATTTAGATAGTATCTCTTTGAGAACTGCCTTCCATAGGCTGAAATTGTTTCGCTGATAAAGTCAACGTTTTAATCGTTTTTAATCAACAAGAGGCATTAATAAATACTAAAAAATAACACATTGTATTGCATCTACCCGTAGACCGTGCGAAATATTAATTCTTTGTCGAAAGCCACAGGCTAGTGTGGTATGAAGATATGAAACAACAGATTTAGAAAAGCACAAATAGGACAGGCGTTTTGAAGGCACCGTGATTTTTTTCTCAAGGCTTCGAAATACCATATCGATTATTGTTCCCTTATTTGTACTAACGCAATGGAACAAGTTTCCTCAATAACACAAAAAAGAACGACACTCGAATAGAAGTTGCTATTGTGTACGTAGCTTCCAGGCACGATGGGCAGAAAAACACTATTAACTTGGATAATCGAATTCTCTAGCATTTCTGCTAAGCGCTAAATGTGATTTTTCGCTTTTAGGTAAGTTACTGTAGAACGAGCACAATATTCGGCCCGCAATCCTACCTGAATATGCCTGCTTACCTTTGTAACAGGCCGGATTCGGCTAGAAGGTGTGAGGAAGATCGAGTTCCTGATAGCACTGGCTGTTTGAGATTAGTGCGTTCGCTTTGAAATATGGCTGCCATTATCAGCTGTTATTATATTATAGCGCAATAATAGTGAAGCGCTGACTGATCAAATACGTCGAAATACGTCATACGTTGAAAATAATCTTGTTAATGGTTTCTGGTGTATAGAAAACTATCGTTTAAATTTTTCCCTATTTGGCGGCTCGTTCTGTTTTTCTGACTGCAACAACGTTCATTTTTCGCTTCATGACTTCAACGTGCATTTTTATATAGGCAATTTGGCGATCAACAGCTCTTCTAATTAATAAGTCATTATCATCAATTAAGTGGACAGCCTGAAAGTGACAGAATAATGGATGTCCTGCTGTGCTGAATCTAGTGCCATAATCGAACCCTCTTCCCATCCATTTTAGTGTCGTTTTTGTCTCTCTAAGTCTGCTCAAGTATCACAAAAATATCGATTTCAACGGGTGACAATGTCCAAGTTACTCAATTTCAGCTCAGTATATCTCACTTTCTCTTATCATTATGGTACCACGTTCTATTGACGCTCCTCTATGAACAGCAGTGATCAAACCCGCAACCTATATCCTACAATTGTATTGTATAAGGAAAAACTGTCTATATGAAGATACATATGGATGCGATGACGATTACCGTGACACAGCGCTTCGTCGACAAACGTCGTCTTAAGCCAATAGATACCTATGCGGTACTCGCCCTGTCCAATACTGCCTCGTCGATTGCTCACCTTTATTACCATAATAATAATTTTGTAATAATAATAATAATTATTATTATTGCAGCAGCTGTTGATGTTATTCTGATCATGATTAAAAAACGTCGAAATGTTCACATATTCCCACAACCCCACTCTTACTGCCGCTGCTGTAATTCCTACGGTAAAACGCCGCGGCAGACGCAGCAGCAGACGCAAGAACGTCACATAGGGCACGACCGCGCAAAGGTAAAGGTACCCCTCACCCATCCATCCCCCGTTGTGTTGTAGTCGTCGCTGACGATCCGTTGGCAACTGCAAAAAAACAGCAATGGCCGTCAATGCAAGAGCAGCGGCCGAGACAACAACAGATTCCATAGCGACAAATGCAGCAGGAGTAGCAGTCGGAACAGGAGGACTACTAAAAAAACAAGGTGAATAGGATGAACCCGGTGACGAAAAACAAGAGCAAAATAACGGAGTAGCGGGGGTGGGCCGAAGGTGGAGGGGGTGACAAATTTGCCGGAATGTCCCCAGTGAAAGCAGTGGCATCGGCCGTGGTAGCCATACGTTCGCTGCTTCGCGGTCACGAACTCAGCCTTCCAATGCAGCTGTCGAATTCGCTTTGGCTTTCAGTTTATGGTCGGGGCTTTAATGGACGGACCAATAAATCGGCAGCAAAGGAAGAACGCCACTGACAAGTGCCTACCCAACAAAACATGACGGGTACGACATTCAAGCGGGCACACAGTTAGCAAATTGATTAGAGGTTTTTGTATTGCAGAGGCAGATGCTTATGGCTAGCCTATGGTGCTTGAGATGATGGCACTGCTGGAGAAATGTAAATTACCCACCTATCCTTTCTGCAGTTGGTCTCAGGGGACACACTCTGACTTATCGGTGGATGAACATACTAATACGGATAAGTAAACCGCAGGGTTCAGTGAGCAATAATGAAACGAATGGGCTTAAAAGAGATTCATGTTCTGCCCTTGGACGTATGCGACGTTAGAAATCTACGGAAAATATATAATACAATCAAATGTGGATGGCCGATATTGCCATACATGTTTTTTAGGGTAAGTTAACTGTAGTAGCTTTTTGCCGTTATAAAATCTAATGATAGGGATTCAATTATGAACAAGGAGATTCTCGCCTGATAACGATTGACGGCATTGTTCAGGTTGTATATGAATTAACATTAAGTGATAGTGTTATCTGCTACGGATTTCATCATCATCGTGTGCTCAAGGACATTTTTGAACGGCCGGCACAAATACATGTAACACAGTGCAAAGATTAGATAATGATTTTAATATACATGATAATTAAAAAGAGGTCCAAGCTATCTTGCCTTTAGTACGCGATCGTTGGTCTGCGCATCTCATCTGCTGTGAACAAATCCCTCCAAGTAGCGACAGGCGCCGTATACATTATCAATTCTATATATCAATTAAATATATCCGAATGTATATGAGTCGTATGCAGAAAGCAACGTCGAGAAGAAGGGACCTGGCGAGGTCGTTGAAGTAACGTGAAGGGTGAACGTCCGCTTTACCTCAAACATATATTCACCAATAAAGTTAAACAGTTAATGATCCGACATGGCTTTAGGCCATAGGTGAGGTAATAATCCCTAATGAAGAGACCCGAGAGAAAAATCGGACTCGCTCAAGCGAGCGTTCACGTCAAGGAACAACGTAACGTCTTCAAATCACCAACAAAACGATGTTATAACAAATGGACCTATGCAACTTCTTCTTCACGCTTTCCAATGGCTGATCGTTGTATTGTAACTATTACAGATAACATGATTGATTGACTGATTAAGAAGTTCATTATTTCTTTATGCGGCCTACTGTGTAACTAGATGACAACGTTTCTCGTATCGACACGACGGATACGTAGACGTCTTTATGAATACTTGCGGATAACTGTGAGTCGCAAAGGGCAACAGAAACTCGGCGGCCAGACCATTACGGCAACCAATAAATTAGTATAGCATTCACGATGGGTGCTACTACGGTGAGAACATCGGTACCGTTACTAGCTGAAACAAACTGAGTAAAGTTATCAGCTGTATGTAGTGATCGATCTATACATTAAGCAATGCGATGATCGTAATAGAATAAGCCCAGTCTTTTGGCTTAAACATCGCGTCAACTAATCATTATTGTAGACGAGTAATTCTGCCCCAGCATTGATGGGGGACATCGAACGATTGTGCGATCTCTCGATATTGCCACACGTTCTCAACTTTGACCTATATGTAGCAAAACTTCGATGAGAGCAAACTGCAAACGGACATTTCTATGGCGTTCTACGAATGTTTTCAAATCATTGCACTATACTTGTTCATCAGTTTTTTTATATATACAAATATTTAATCTTTGCCATGATTCCTTACAATTCGCAGGATGCTTCCTTTTGCAAACTATCGTAACAATTCAACTGACTATTATCTCTGTTATCCAGCTGACGGCACCCTTTCGTAACGGAGGGTGCTTAAGCGACTTCAAGACATCGCAGGTGTCCGCTGCATGCGGTCATTCAATTTGCTTTCAGTTCAAAAGAGATATCACATCTACCCACACATAATATCTACTGTGTTGTAATCGCCATGGCATGCGCTTCTTCGTCGTAGATTGCATAAACAACACTAGCAGAAAGTCCTTTCCAGGGTGGAAGTCAGTCGTTAACTTTCTCTTCCAGTTAGAACGCTGTCGCCATTTTTTTCCCAAACGACGTCTGATTACCGTACGCACAAACAGATAAAGGAACAACCAACTGCAGCTGGCTCCAAAGCTGAATTTAAATTTAGGCACGACCTAAAATTAATGTTCGGGTAAGCACATGCGCGTCACCCTTGAACACGAATATGTTCAACTTCTGCTGATGATTCGACCTTTTTTCTAGCGTCCTATGCTATCCTCGAACCAGTACCGCTATATAATGTCTACATAACGTTGCGTAATTGTTAACTGTATAGAACGGCTTACGCGTGCGCTACGAATGCCTAAAGGCAGTAATCATGAGTGAGCTTAGCGAACCAGTCGACAGATTCTTCCGTTCCTTGCAAGATCGCCCGTCGTTATCTGCGCGAAGGAAAATGCAAAGCAGCATAGGAAATGATAAGACGGGGCATATACACTGCTTTAGATTCATGCAGGTGGAACAACGGCGGCAAAGGCCGCTCCAGGAGTCATCGAAACGGATGACGCAGAACGTTCGAGCGAATCTAGCCTGTTCGCCTATACGACCGGCCATGTTTTATAACGTCGTGAGCGATTTTTGCTGGTGGTGATAGGCTGATAATGAGTAAGAAAACGAAGGCTTATTTGCAAGCCAACATCAGCTGGTGCTATCGTGGAAGCAAGCCCCGTGTCCGATCTAATTAGCCCGCCATTTGCCTCTGTTTGGCCAAGACTCAGAAACAAATGCAAAACAAGTAGCACACCGTTACTGATTACGATGCGGCTTTTGGCTGGGGCCATATTCATGGCTCTTTTTGCTATTCTCGACACTGAAGCTGACGACGCAACTGTAGAATATGGCCGCAATAGTTGCAGTATCAGTTGCAACGGGGGGCTCAAGCTGGGAAGCATTCGAAACCGCAATTACGCCAATGACAGGTTAACGTGTGAGCCAATTCCTAATTACTATATATATATATACATACATACATATATAGGGTGTTTCAAAAAGTGTTTACATAGTTTGAATGATCATAATTTCAGTTTTTATTCAGATTATTAATATATAATATATTTACATTGGAAAATAGTCTACCTAAAATGTACAACTTTTTTTCTCGCTATCGCCGACACTCATAATTATTACCGTTCTCGTCACTGAAAACACTAGGCCATTGGTTATAAATTCAATTGTTACCTTTAAATCATCACATGTCGTCGGTTTTCTTAGGCGTAAACTTTCCCTTTAAGGTAGAGTCTCAGAAAAATCCATTGGCGTAAGGCGTATGGAATGGACGGGGCTTTGTATTGCATAGGGCCTTTTTGCCCGACCCATCTGTTTGGAAGATTCTCATCAAAATATGCTCATACACCATGATAATAGTATGCATGTGCTACGTCCTGTTCGAAGTTAAATTCGCCACCTCTGTCAAAATCTTTTCAAATAAATTATCTAATTAAAAGAGTGTATACACAAAAAACTATTTAGATATATATACGATTTGCATATCGCCTATACTATCATGTTATACGCATGCTGTTATTTATATATTATATTATAGTAAACAGTGTCAATAGAAGTTACTTATATACGTATAGGTGAGAGAATCAATTCTCTGCTGAAAATCTTAATCTCAAATATAAGTTTTAACTTGGGCGACCCGCTTCACTTGAAAATTACAACGTTGAATATATAATTAAATTCGATTTGTGCTGCCGTAGAATCTACCCTGGGCCATCGTTTGGACTCAATGGAGAAAATGTAAACAAGTTCAAAAAATAACTTTCGTTTGTTGACTACTCGAGACTAAGGAAAAAAAAACGTTCTTTTCCCTATCGCCTAGCTAATCTCAGCGTGCTTTTTTCCATCAGATTGTCGCCGGTGACGAGGAACAGACTCGATGCCATCATGAAACGGATTAATGTAACTGGATGACAAAGAATACAACGAAAGCAAAAATCAACACGGGAAAACATCAATTATGCGTTCTGGATCGCCATCGCCGTTAAGTTATACATAGTATTCGATAGCGCTGTTCAATGTTGCGAACCGCAAAACTAGAAACTTCAGCAACCGATTTGTCACTTGCGCGAAACGTTCAGGAATACCGGCCTTACTGCGATGGACAAGACGGGGGATGTCTGTACAGATTAGAACAAATTTGTCGATTACTCATACATTGGTAAATTCAAGCTGACGGCTTGTGCCAATATCGTGCGGCGTGCCAACAGTACAAAAATGTCAGACCCACCCGAGGTAAACCCTTACCGAGAAAAAGAACGAACAATCACCTGTACGCTGCCCATTTATAGACACATCTGCATGAGTCCGTATAATTGACACATACGCTTGTGTCGTGAGCAGAGACGGGAAATGGGAGGGACTAAAAAATTTAAGAATAGCCGTAACAAACCGCCTAACAGAGCGGTGACACGGTGATTTAAAATTCCGGACATCGTACGAGCTTGGCTCAGGAAGTTGAATTTTTTTACGCTTAAATTTTCGCTTCGTAAGTTTTAATGACGCATTTTTGATTTTTGATATGTACAATATGAATACTAATATTGTTAATATTTTTTGTGTTTTGGCGTCAGCATGGTTACGTTCAACTGGGCGGCGCTAAAAATATACTTGTTGTGATTATTATATGATGCCAGTACACACATACTAATAAATACATGAAGCTTTCTGATTCGGGCCAACGACGGCCACTCTGTAGACGCTACAAACGTGAAAGGCCAAACGTTCGCTGATTGATAGTATGAGCCGCAGGTCTCTACCGAAGGTCGTACCGACCTTTCTCGTGGGTGGGCTTGCCAACGGGACCGAAGACGGGGGGGGCGTATTTGTTGACGCAGCCGAAGATAACCAACAACGTATAATGACTGGTCGAAAACGCGAACGATTTGTTGACACGCAGCTGAGACGATGAAGAACTGTGATAGGTAATAGTAGCTGCAGGGCAATGGTGATTAGAAGTTCAAGTACTATAATTATGATGATTATTAATATCATTTGGTGTCACAAAGATGTAAACGTTACCCACTACAATGCGTTAGCGTCTACCGATACGACGCCATTGTTGCTTCGTTGAATGCAGTCAGACCCGTGCGGCAACAAAGGCCACTTTTTTCAATTTTATACCATTATCATTGTTAACGATCAACGAATAAATAATACTGTTGTTGTTGGGACTTCGTTGGGCTTCAGTTCTGCGGGGCTTATCTTCATATATTTTTCAAGTGTATAATTGTTCGAGACGTTTATGGCGTTCATGAGAAGGCAGAACTCATATATTGTTTACTACCTAGATTAAATGCCGCTTATGACATAGTTAATATGAATTATTAAAAAATGGCACAGTTGAAGAAGGCTACCTATCCTTAGGGATTTATATCGGTTGCCGCATGAAACACGAGCCGATTTGATGCATGAAATGAACATGATTATAAAAACGGGGGCTGCAGGAAGCAAAGCATATATATATATATATATATATATATATATATATATATATATATATATGCTTTAGCAGGAAAGCTGTTAATTTTGAAAGAAATCAAATTTTTTCTAAGCCATACCTTTTTGTACGAGCATTAAAGAAAATATCGCTTCTATTTTTCTTACGCTGTCGTTTGTTCTTAGAAAATTCTTAAAATCAAGTTCATAGCGTGTAGACGAAAACCGACCCAGTTCATTGGAAAGTGTTGAGCTATTCTGCACGTTTGCTGTCATTTAATGGGTCATATGACGCTTCATCGATAAAAAACACGGTTAAATATTCAACATTAGTGAGAAGGTTTTTGGGCTGAGTGTACGCAGTGTGGCAAACGTTCCCCCGCGTCTGTGAGCCGAGCTTAGATTGAGCGCCTCTTTGCGCGTAAAAATAAAGCTCATGCGTCGGCACACTGTCCATGGCGAACGATAATCTTATAGATATTCTTACAATAACAAGGTCAACGTCAGCAGTAGAATGAAAAACAGCGGTTTGAAAAGTTTTGTTCTGAGCCCCAAGAAATTCTGGAAGCCGATAAATATCCAGATTAATATAGTTTGGATATTATATTAATGCACATAATATTTATTTAGATGCCGTACCGGTTTCTGCTCGCAGGCAGGGTCTAATTCTCGTACTGCATCATTTTCCGAAGGCGACAGTACAGCGAGATACAACATTTATTAGGAAAATATACATTTACCCAGAAAAATGTCGTCTACCAGAATAAAGAATAAGCTAAATATGTGTACAAAAGAATTGTATTCATGCGATGAAATGGGACAGTTTAGCATTTGCCGTGCTTGGCGTCCGCCGTGATTGTTGATCATTTATAAAGCTCTCTTATATAATAATGGACGCGCGAAATTGAACTTGTACCAATTAAACCTGTGTAAATGCATCGGCTTATGGTTTTTCTGCTCTTGCAGGTATTTACGATTGTATTTTTGAACCGATGGTTCAAGTTCACGGTACGTTCTTGATTGATCAGTGTTCCCTGAATGGGTTAACCATCTATACCAGCGTCCGCTCAGTCAGCAACATTATTATAAAAAGAATTCGTCCTCTATAGACTTCATGCAAATGTGTATTCCTGCCTTGTGCCGCTACACTTCGTAGTCGTTTGCCGGAAACGCGAACCCCTGTGTGTAAGCAAGTAAATAAGCTCACATACAGAAAGCTACGCTCACATACAGAAAGCTACGATCATCCATCAAATGCATACTACATTACTGTGTTGCACCACCGCCATCTGTAAGCTCCCTTATATGATTACAAAGTTACCAAATGATGAGCCATCAGCACTGTGCTATACCGAATCTGGAGCGAGAGTCGCATTTTATTTGTGATTGCAATGCATATACGTGCCACGGATCTTCTATAATGCTCGACTAAAGGAGCACCAAAAATAGAGGTCGTTGTTTCGTGTGTCATCAACAGAACGACGATACATATGCATATGCATGCATCTATGATAATCTTCAATGTTTGTGTATACGTAGTTCGTTAGCGTGCGTGCTTGTATTGCGCGCATGCGCGCAACCATCACGCCGCTGGCAGTGCTATGCTAGTGAGTAGTGCAGCCATCTATCGGCCGTTGCCACAACTACATCGCCATGATCGGCATCACTCACAGTTGTTAACTATCTTCTTCACTGTTCGAATCGCTGCCAACGATGCTATATATACATATATATATATTTGGTTGGCAACGCTAGCCAAAAAAGTTTAAGCAGACGTGGACTGATGCTGAGAGTGACGGGGTGGGCTGAACAACGAGGGAACATTACAAATAACGAACAGGGCTTTATGCAAAACCGCAATGGAACCAAACTAAATCAAAAGGAAAGAACGAGCGATGGGTTCTTGCTCCAGCACCGCTCGGTATTTCGGGGATAATATATAAACATATCAAATAAACAAATAGATTCCATAAGAAGAAGAGTGCTACTTTGTTGAACCAATGTCGTTTCCATCTGCGTGATTACTGTCGCCGTCATCGTCTGCGACGTCAAAATTCAACAAAATGCTACTCGTTCATTCGTCACTCTTCTGCTGGGATAGATCGCGTTGTACGAATCACGTTACGCCAGGCCGCCGACAACGCGGGGTTAGCAGCTAACGTCAGCTACCCGCTGAGCGTAGTTCCAGGGCTTTGATTTGCATTGTGCAAGCCAACAAGATGAAACGTGACGTGACCGTAATAGGCCGGCTTCAAATTCCCAAATCGGCGCCAGAGCGTCGCGGCGTGTCGATGATGTGATGATCCAGCGAAGCGAGTCACACTTCCATCGGTATGTGTGATCTATCGCCACTGATTATTGGGACGTTGTCACGCAGATATCTGAGTATGAACAGCCGTACACAGGGTACCTGTTCTAGAGCCGTATAGGAGTGTCGATTTGTGTCGTGTGTATATATCGGTACCGACGCTTGCGTATGATGAAATAAAGCAGAGACAGACAGCTCTCGTCGTTACTGCTTCCTTTGCCGCCGAAAGTGAATGTACTGATCAGGAGTTTCTGCTTTAGCAGAAACCCAGTAGTTGACAGCGCTGGCGCGTTGTGAGCGTTGGAGCGTCGGGGGGTGTCAAGCACATCTGTACGCATCCGAAAAGTCGGTCAGCGAGATCCATTTGAAAACTGGATGAAGACAGATTGATGCCAACTTCTAACGACGACATTCCCACTCTCGCTTTCAAAAGCTGGCATGCAATGATGATGGGTTCGTTTGCCAAAGTATGTAGAGACAACTCAAATAATGCTACTGTCAATACCTACGCGGTTCGGTGGCGTTTTCCCAGTGGAGTAACTCTCACAAAAAAGTATGTGATTATTCCACCGAAGCCTTAAAGAGTGCAGGAAAACATTTCAGATCAATTCTTCGTTGTGTCACGGTGTGATTTGTACGGTAAAAAAATGACGCCTATGTATAAAAAAAATAGACAAGGAGCTGCAAAAATATGCTTCTTACGACATAAACACAATACCCTCCGTAAAACAAACGTCTTGTATCTTTGTCGCCAAACCCAATTGTGAAGTTGTACGCCACCATAAGCTTTGGCTGTACCATTACTTTTTTGACGATCGATATTGAATGTCTGATAAAATTTAGCGACCCGTCGCTATTAATTACAGATGAAGTGCATTAAGAAGATTTATTAATTACAGATTAAGAAGATGAAGTGCATGCAAGGCATATTGAATTATGTCAAAATGTCACTATACAAATAGATTTTTTGCGTTTAGGATCTTAGATATTGAGTTTCTTGTATCGGGTAGAATAACGGAACTGTTGTTATTTAGCCTATGACAATTGGTATTTACATAGAAGTATCAATGGGACAAGCAAGATTAATTTTACAATATGTAAAATACTTATGCAATCGCTGAACACACAGACACACACACACACACACACTGAACTCGACAAATGGGAGTGATCGGAGTCGTAAAAGTAACGCAATCACACGTAATACGAAGATATGGCGAAATGTGGACCCTTTGGCTTTGGACGTACAAAATACCAGGAATTTTACGCTGGCGAACTCATCGTAATCGTTTTATTTGCAGTATGGTCGTGCAGCTGCCGGCTGAGCTCGGTACGATGACGGTACGGGCAAAGCCGAAACTACTAAATCAATAAAACGTGAGAAAAGGTCAAACGGCGAGCGGAGCCTAGGTTTTGCCAATTTGAATTGTCCGCATTGGGCACCGTGCGCCGTATCAACAGAAACGTTAACGACCTTTGCTTCCGCTGCTACGCGTGCTTCTGTGAATGCCGTTGGATTGTGTCTACTGTCCATTGGAGACGAAATGTGTTTCCAGACTTCATCGATGAGCAGAATTTACCGGCTACTTGCAACAATACGTACGCTGTTTACCTTGGCCTACAATGGTTGCTTACCACCGAGCAAACGAAAAGCTGAGCACGTTTTTCAACGAGCGGAGCTGTCGTCGCCTGGTTTTACATCGCCATTTTTTTCTTACGCCATAATGTAAATACATTCATTAGAATTTAGGTTATGAAGTAGCAGCATGTGAGAGACTTATCTTTCAATTATTCTAAATCTAACCGTTGATAAAGTAGACGACGAACGCTGCTTCTGCGGGGGCAACAGTATATATAAATATGGCAGTGGGCAAGCTCGTTGCACCCATGAAAAAGCAATGTGGAAACACAAGATCTGGGAATCGACAGATGCTTCCAAGCGAGAACCGATTTGATCGATGGTCGATAATTTGGTATCGTTAAGATCACGCCGGCTATACTTTCTCTATATTTTCTATGCTACGGTACAAACAAGCTTTGTCCCAATGCAATTTCTCGTCGCTACAACAAAACGCAAACGTTTCTCAGAAATAAATAAAAAAACGGATTTTTTCCAAAGCACCTCATTTTTATCCAGTATGCGTCAACAATATCCTGTCCGGTAGATCCGGTAGATGATCTGGCGAGAACAAATTTTAAGCGTATGTTTTGCTCTTTATTTTTATATAACCTAGTTTCTCTGTTGAACTACGCCTTTTCCTACAGGGTTTACGCGTGAGATAACCCTTTAGCTGTACCACTCTATAGTCTATAAATAAACGACAGGACAATCTTTTCACATAATGGGAAACGATTGCGGAACATCGGCAGCAGTTATATGCATCAACGAGGAGAAAAACTAATGAGAATTCAACGGATCACAGTACGACTCGATTGAAGGTGAGGCACTGCTTCGTTACTAAATTCTATTGTATTTACAGAGTCCCGTGCTGAAATGGTTGAGTCCACCACAATGACCTGCCCACCTTACGCTTGGTGGACCATCACGGAAAACTTTGAACAACAAGTATTCTTCACGTGGAAATTGTTAGCATTACTATGAGTAGATTCGAATAGGCAATAGCTCTTTGTGGTTTTCGATTTAGTTCATCGGCGTTCTTCGTCTTGGCCATTAGTAAGACGAAATAGCACAGGTCAGAAATGAGACAAGGTATCGCCAATCATTAATACCAATTGTTTGACCCTTCATAGAAGAACAAGATACACATTTGAATTTCAAAATGTCGCCGATAATTAGTGACGCTACTGCCGGTTCTGAAAAGGAGCAACGCAACAATCGATTTTAACAAAATTATCTAAAAGGTCGGCTCCTAGATAGAAAAACGAAGAGCATTGTTAAATAATATAAATGTAATATAGATGATAATGATTTTCCGTTTCAATTGCACTCATTTATTGGTCAGGTCAGTAGGATCCTAGCCGTCGCTGCAATACACCCAAAGTCGAAAATACGGGATCTTCTTATGGAAGACTTGCAGTATTTACTTTGTGACGATGTAATTCATAGAAGGAAGGCTTCAAACATACTATCTCATGTCATCTTAGCCGTAAATTGATCTATAAGAATCTACATATACAGATATAATTCATTCAAGATCCTCGATTTGATCCTAGGTTAGGTCATGCGTTTCACTTAAAAGCACAATTGAATAAGCTAAAAATTCGTGAGCTGGATGGACTTAAGAAAACGTTTCAATGTGTTTCCATTCTGGCCAAGGACGTATAACCCGTAACAACAGGACTGCAGCATGTCGGAGGAACTCGGAGCGGCGTCTCTAGTCTTCTTCTGTTCAGCTATATACATGGATATATACTATACTATAGTACACGAAAAGCTATTGGCTTCACCATAGACAGTCCTTGTAACGTCAACGATAAAAGTCTAGAATTTCGGCAGATACCATTCATTGATGTGAAGCAGGCGATAAAAGTTACGTACAAGATTTTCTCGCCTTTTCTACACAGGGAGGACTACCTTTGATTTCGACATTTATCGGTTATGCACATGTGTGCTAGCGCACTGTTCTTTACACGATCTTGGACCTTGCACACTGAACTGCTAGCATTCTAAGAGCATAACCTTCTAGCCTAAAATTTGTAAATGGCTAATCGGCAAAAAGGTTGCTCCCTGATATGCACAGCATCGTTTAGAATGGTTCACGAAAAAGGTTAGGGAATGTAATAAAAGACAAACAAAAACAGTGACTTAACGTGATCAAATCTGTGTAAGCCAAGTGAAAATTGTACATATCAGTGTATTTAAACGCATTTAACTTTAATTCTATTTTATATATAGACATTATGATTCCTCCGAGTAGCTAACGTTATTGTATACCCGTACGAATTCAAAGAGGAATTGAGTCCAATTGTTTTCATCGTTTGATCAGATGAAAACGATAAAGACTAAAGCTAGCTTACTAAAAGGGCATCAATGGGTAAAACTTATTAGACAATACAGACATTATACTTACGCTTCACATATGCGTATGTATTTTTTCTATGTCTTCCGCTTAACAGAGAGCTGTCTTGTTTTCTAGTGACATCGTAAAGCTGACTATCTTTAAAGTGGCTGGAGTTTTTTTTTTATGAATAATAAAAATATTTCTAGCGGTTCCAACGAACCAAATCTAGTGTGTGATACATTTTTCAGTTAGTTTCTGTCAGTATCTGTGAAACACGACTTACCGGCAATTCCCTCTAGGCCAAAGTAGTCCAGACCGATTTTCATAAAAGGTGTATACATACAATTTTGTCTTCCTATGTAATATTCTGTATCTATGCCATTCGTCTTCTACGTGATTGGGTAATCGAGTGGGTTTAATTTTTTCGAACAACTGACTCAGTAGATTCGAGCGGCTTGACAAAATATTTAATAAGTATATTTTGTAGTAGACACATAATAAGGCTATATATAGTAAGTTACAACGTGGCGTACACAAATGTTATATGATGATTGATAAAAGCGCGAAGGTTGATATTGCCGGCTTTCGTCGGCTATTGGCAACCGTGAGTTACTTAGACGTTGAACAATATCGAAAGACGACCACGCTTGACATCCAATAGTTAACGAAAGCAATGAATAGCTCAAAAAACGTTTAAATCTAGATTTCTCGTCACTCTTAAAAAAAGTCCTATTCATCGTGCGAGTAAACAGCCAATCAAGCTGAACCCTCATCGTAGTGGCTTTCCCAACTGTCAAGCTTGAATTATCGCAAATTTATTATAGGCCACTTAACAAAGATCAGAAAGCAAGTTACCACAGTCCAACACAAGCAAAGCAGTGGTTTCTAAACGACATCTGTCTTTTTGCGCCACTATAGTTCATTCGACAAAGGATGTCCGAGAAGCACATCTAAACGGCAAATAAAAGAACGTAGATACTCGTCAGGGGTGTGCCTCACTTTAAATACAGAAGGGTAGATCTGACAGAAAATAAAGGCTAAATCTTCTCTCATGTGTGAACCCGAGCAAAATGTTATAACTTAAAGTAGCGTCAGATAGTTTAGATTGCAGACAAAATGTAAACAGAGAGCCGCTACGTTTTACTCTAAGCGCCCCCTCAAGAAAAGACTTCTTTGAAGTGTACGCGTTAATTAGGCGTTCGCAAGAACCAGCTGCCCTTCTCGAAAGGTCTCGAAGCTGACACTTCGATTTTTAAGTGTGAACCAGTAGTTACTACTGAAAAAAGTATACACTAGACGTACAGCCCCAACAACGATTATGAACGATGGCTTAGTTGAGGAACAAATACGCTATAATTAGAACGAGCCCTTAACAGTCAAATCGAAACAAGTTCCGCAATGTTTTCTTTTTTTTTTTTATTTTAAATTTAAATTGGAATTGCAACTCGCACAATTTTAGCGGAGGGACATCATTATGACGTGACGTACTTTCAACTTCTGTTACGGAACAAGCCGTAGATTGATATGTTCAACCGAAACAGTTCCTTCAATTTAGATACTTGAAAAATTGCTGAATATGTCGATCCGTCAAAGCAAAGCATTTGTCCAAAGTTCCAGAAACTCGCCTGCCAAAGAGGTGTATGGATTATTTGGTTGTATGTTCGTCTCACTTTTCAATGATCGTCCGCAGAAGGCTAATGGTTTTCGGATGCGGTGTTCTGGTGTACCCACAGCACTAGCGAGACCTTGCACGCTTCGATTATCATCTGTACCAGCCTTTGCCTTGAATGCCGATGTCGGTTTACTTGAAGACAGCATTACCTTAGAACGTCACGTTGAAATTATTCTTATTTATCTGATGATACAGGTACGGGAAGTGGCAAATATATATCATAATCTGAAATAGGCTGGACGTAAAGCTTCAGTTAGGCAGAAGTATAGGAAAATGACAAAGCATCCTTGTGCTTATGTTTGTTCTTTTGTCACCACGAAAGTGTGTCAAATCTGTCAGAGTTGGTAAATTGAAACGTTATTCATTCCCGGTGAATTTATGCCACGAAATCAAGTTAAAAGCTTATTTTCTACCGGAAAAGTCCGCTTAGTAAAAGGAACCATTCACACAACACGAATCTCTTTATTCTCGGGTATGCTCCGGTGTTTCACGCTTAGACCTATTTAAGCACAGGTACATTTTAGCCATTGTGAAGGTGAAGGTTTTAGCCTTACGTTGGGTCCAATGTATCGACAATGTCTGTTGCTCGAAATTCATAAATCCCAATATAGAAATGAAAAGATTCAACCACATGTCGGCGAAAAGTTCTTTCTAATGACAGAACCCGTTTATGTGAAGCAGCCTCAACTTCGTCCGGACATTGATAGGTAGCTACTTCAGTTCCATATTAATATTCCCTATATCAAAAAATAGACACGTAGTTATTTTAGTTTCGAAACGCGAATAAATAAAAGCTCAAACGACGTACGTTAACGGCCGAATTTAAACCGTATGCAATAGACGCATTCTGTTGTTCGAAGCTTACTGTGTTTTTCAGGACAAATGCTGAAAGCAGGTGCCCTTATCGGACCGCTTTCATTGGTCATATTAAATAGACGATATGCATAATTAAATAATGATAATAATAATTATTACAATATATATATATATATAGATCGTTATAATAATAATTAGATAATAAATTGGATAATGCTATATACGTTGGTACATTGAAACCTACCGCAATTGATCGCGCCAGAACATTTTGACTTTTCATTTAGATACTAGAACATCTAAAAATTAATACATTCTGTAAAAAATTCAAAAGAAAGACAGAATCGATTGCAGAAACATCAGAGAAAGATTCAGCTGTTTTCCCTAATTTGTTTAATGAAATCATGTAGTGATACACCGAATCACAGTAATAATAACATACAATGTTTACCGTCTGGCCATTGGCAATGAAGATTTCATCGAGCTACAATAACTGATTTCTCCTATAATCTGTTACCTTTTTCAACAGCATCTGCCCTTCCAGATGCTGTTGGAAAGGATTTAGGACGGCTACGTCCAGATTTTACAATATGTCTGAATGTAACGGTCAGGATTTTCGATCTGCCTGATAATATCTAGCGCTGTGATCATTAATATTAGTTTATTATGCCCTGTCTACAGCGGGATGCCTCGGCTGATTCAATGACGAAATACTTCGAGCACAATATGCATAAATCAGTATAATTGTTTATATAATGCTTTCACTGTTCCTGCTTAGCGCTAGGCCTTTCTAATAAGCGAATGTTAGCTAGTAGAGTTCGCGCGCGTAAATTCAAACAACCATTTCAAGTTAATGATGTAATGATCGCTCAAGCTGAATAAACGCATTAACAAGATTTACTCTACGAAGTCGATTCCACTTAAATTAATAGCTGTATTCCTGCATGTTCCTGAGATTCCAACATTACTATAATAAAAATAATTAAAGTTACTATTTAATAGTCAAGCATACCTAAATTGTTGTGGTAGTGCGGGTACGCTTAATTCCTGCACGCTCATTTGGCCCAATCAGTTACCTAATAAGAATGTATAAATCTATACTCTTACCATAATAATAGGCTGCAAAGTAAAAGAAAAAAGCCACCGTTTCACTTTCAATTAAATCACTTCAAAGGCACCTCATTTCTGTGAACGTGTCGTCCTAATTCATTTCTAATTGTTTATACTGAATGAGTAAGGGAATGCTTTTGAATGGAACACTGTCTTACCGCGTTGGTCTTTCAGTGCCCCTCAACAGCGTCATTAACTTTAATTCCTTGCTAGCTTCGCACAGCGCGAAGTAATCGGTGCGATTGTGTCCACTTCAGTGGGTAAATTCATTCACTTGACAGCCTATGGCGTAATTTTGCTTTTGTCTGAAAACCCCAATGGTTGCCTGCGGCATAGGTTGATGCGATACTTGTCATTCTATAAAATTTCAAATGGCGTCAATTAAAGCAATGTTGCATTTTTTGCACCTAAAAATGCCTTGTTTTGGCAACGGTTTCGGATGCCAGGATGAGATTCTACCTTTGTAGACGCACAAGCCTTAACACATGCACTTTTCGTTGTGCTGATCACCCGACAACAAGATCTTCTCTGACAGTTAAAGTTAAGAGGTCAGCCGGTCTTCATTACCTGCAAGTAACTGCTCCGTCCGAGCAATTCTCACTTAAAGCAGTCCGCTTTCTAACTTCTCAGTAAACATCCACATAACATATCAGTTTATGTAGTTTCCCACCACTAATCTAATCAATTTCCGAGTAGGATATACCAGTTCATGCTGAGCAAAAAAACTCCCTTACTAATGAGTTGTTGAATATGTCCACACATAGTCGCGTATAGGACAGACAGGCTACGTAGTCCACTCTATGGCCTAGTGTTTACCGGTATATAGTGTAGCGCGCTCACAGCGTTCTACGGCGCAAATAAACCAAACTGTACACGATTGTACAATCGTTAGCGGTGGATAGTATTTCCAAATAGGCCCATCATTGCTCAGCGCGCAACGACAACACTAATCAACCACAGTAACCCACTGAACACCAACTATTACTGCTTTACGCGAGTCGGCAATGGCACCTCAACCCTACCATTAGCAAAGTGGACATAGCTAACCTGTCATACACACGAACGAACGACCTTGCCCAGACGCTTTAGCTGGACGCTACCGCTGTGGTCCGACGATGCCGATCGACGTCGCTACCGCTCCCGTACCGCTGTTACATGCTGTTGGCTCGTGCGCGGCTATACAGAGAAAACGACGACGAGGACGGTGGCGGTGACGATAGTAGCAGGTTTTTGTTGTCTTCATTTACGTTACCTTTGACGTTTTCATCTTTGCTATCGTCGTTGGCGAAGAAGACGCTACTTGGCAAAACCGGCAGCATCTGCTTGGATAACGCTCGAATTCGTAAACGAATACCATCACCACTGCCGCTGTATTCGATGCTCGCTTTGCGTCTACGAGGATAATTAATTGTACTTAGGGCTGTTTTGGTCAACCAGCCCGTCAACGACTTCGTTTTACGTACGTAGAGGCATCATCGGTGTTTTATCAGAAGGCGAATCGCAATCTACATCAGTTCTAGTCGCTGCAGTAGTTGTAGTAATCATGGCGCAAATCGTGATGACGCTGCTAATTTTAGCGATGGCGGCAGTATGACGTTGCAATAATAGGACGACTAGCGGAGCTGCGACTAAATCGGTACCATGATCCAAAGAAGTCAAAGGGGTAGAAATGAGCTGTGCGGCGACGATAGGGCTTCTCGCCCCAATGCTCGTCGTGCTTCTTCTATATCCCTTTGTCATCGAACGCAGCACCAATGTAAACGGTGTACGTTCGCGCGTCTGGCTATCTATCTGTCTGTCTGTATGTTGTACATCCACCGCTTCGAAAAGTAATGGCTCTGAGCCGACCTTGCCATTTACGTGTATTTGCCAGCTTGATCAGAATTTGCTCACTCTTGAGTCGAAACACAGTAAGTAGGTAATACACACATCGGTAATAAAACAGCCCAAGGGATAGATACTTGCATATGAATGAAAAGACAATCAATTCGACACTGCCTGTACCAGCATTGCCGCTACAATGACGTCGCCGGGAGCCTCGAGGCTGTCGTTGACGATTCCATCGTTCCGTGTCTAAGTCCGATGAGCCTCGTAAGGTTCGATTTGTTTGTCGTCAAATTCTTATACCAAGCGACTAGCAGAACCGCCGCAGCCGTTGACCAATGACCACGACAGCGCTAGTGACTGCTATCGCAACGGCCACCGATTTGATCGGTGTTCTGATGTTCCTGACAACGGAATCGCATACTTACTCACATGAAGTACACGGACAGTGTGATGGTGATGACGGAACGGTTAAAGGGTGTCCCTTTATGTCCCTACGCAAAGAATAACCAGAATCCGATAAACTAAAAAGCTATCATAGTTTAAAACTATTATCTGTTGTTGTCGTCGTCGTCAAAGACGATTTGTCGTAGATAGCACGTACACCGTATTCAGTGTGTGAAAATGGCTTCCTAAAGTGTTCGAGGGCTAGGAAAAGACCTCGCTCGATCCAGAGACGTTTAGTTGTTAGGAAATAGCAGAAGCGAGAACGAATGTGGATATGAGAACGTACATACGTACGTTTGTGATGAATACGCCTCGAATCTATGCCATAATTTTTCCCTAGCAAGAAAATAAAATGAAACGAATAAAAAGGGAATCGTGCAGGTTGACTGAGAATAACCTTTGAGTCCGAGGCTAAAACTTTCAGATTTGCATATCGGAACTTGTGAATAGTACAATCATGTGCTCAACAGCTTTAGGTCACTTTAGATTGCTTGCAAGGAGCCCGAACGAACATTTTAGGTGTGAAATAATGAAGTGAACATTTCTAGGAAGACACAAAGAAAGCGTGTTCCGTGATTATTTTGACGAAAGCTTGCACGAGAAAAGTAAGATTACTATACAACAGATACAACGGCAATGCTCAGGCCTGCACCAGTTGCACACTCTTGAAGAGAAAAAGGTAGAAGTCAAAAGAAAACTAGGACTTAACTTAGAGTCGTCCCCATAGTAATTTGGACGGCCTAGGGCGACAGGAGCTGAACAGCAAAATCCGAGTACGTCATGAACGTTGGGAAGCTCAAAGAAGAAGAGGAGCAAACAAAACGCAGGCTTAAAACAGAGCTTCCCCAAATTATCTGGCATTGTATGGTAAAAAAAGAAAGTTTTTTTTTTCCACAGTCGGAATCGTATAAAATGAAATTATTGATCCAGAAGTAAGGACAAAGAAAAACTCTAATTGGAAAGTGCTGGGTTAGGTCCCGCATTACCCAAGCAAATATCTAGAACTGACGCTATAGGTATATGAAAATGAGAGTTGTATGTACAAACCAATCTGATATATGAAAAAGACCATCATTTTGATCTAGCAAATGGTTACTCTGCATAATATCCCCCTTGATAATGGTGAATTTTGCACAATTACAGTTGACATGAGTAGATTGAATTTTTTAAACTCTGTTGTGGGGTGCGCGCGATTTTAAAAATGTAATCCTCTCAATGAACGAAACGGTTTCTAATCGAACAACTTAAGACATCAAATTATTTAAAAAAAAAAAAAGGGGGTTTCTTTTCTATACGAGTTAATAAGGTGCTAAAACGTTAGCTTTTTGTAAATTACATAGTATCCTATACATACAATGAAATGTATTCGTACTGGTCAAAGCTTATCACCTAGGCCCTAACAAAATGAAATATTGGAGAAAAACGAGCTCATCATAATTTACCTAATTTGGCATGCTAGTATGTTGTAAACATGGTTCTTCCCAGCCTCCCAGTACCTAGAATATACTACTATATTCACTCAATATTGCCGTATTTTCTGTGGGCTGACAGTTTTTTTCGAAAAGTGTCTGCAAAGAGAGTGGTAGGCACGTTTTTTAATAGATATCTTAAATAACGAATAAGCTCACCATCCAAATCTATTGCAAGTCACCCTGGCGACAGATTCTAGAAACATGGATCCGCTAATTTAATAGAAAGCTTCACTTTCTGGGCTGGGTGTCTGCCAACCTTCGCGGACCTGCCACGCGTATTACATACATGTATACAATTAACATTGTTAGCACTTCGTACGAACCCCATTTGTGTTTTCTGATTCACAAAATTAACTGTTGATTAGAAATGTAGGAAAAGATGCTTTGGGGCTAAGTTCAACAACTTTATTTATCAAAACGCTAACACGACATATGGCAAAAAATGAGAAGGCTCTTAACAAGCGCCTTCCTTCGGAATTTGTCTGTCCTAGGGAGCAGAAAAATAATTGATACCGTGTTAGTAATAGAATAGTTTTGCGTTCGTTTTCATAGCAAACAGTATTAATTGGCTCACACGTCATAACAACTTACTGCCAATATGCTACAAGCATAACGTTGTTGAAGTTTGCATCCGCAATATATCAACATTTCACCCCTCAAGTCTTTGGCCAATGAAATTCCATGAATTATACCCGCGATCCCATAGATACATCTGACAGAAGCAGACCAACAAAAGCTTAACGGCCCGTACCTCCAAGATGAAAGGAACCGGAATCGACGAATCGTTTCGCACGGAAAAATACTCCCTCTCAAAATGGAAGCTCAGACTAGTGCAGCAGTATCTTCTCGCACTGCTGCAGCAGAGCCTGATTAAACGCATCTTCTACGGGTTGAAGATCGTCCCGACTGGCGCGGCGCCTCCCGGGAATGGCGTCCACGAGTTTCTTGTGGCGTCTGCCTGATTAACGAATCGACAGACCGCTTATTCGAACAAAACAATATGGGAAAATATATAAAAGAACCTACACTAGAAAGAGTGATTTCTAAGTTGTTCACGTACTATACTCAATAGCGTACAAATACTAGCACATCACTGTGCCTCAGTCAGCAGTGTTTTGTGCCTGCAACTGTAGACGTCAAGCAATGCCTATTACAAAATCAACACATTGGGAAAAAATAAATTTTCATACGTCCGCCTCTAATTAGTGAACTAAGCCCTTATGGCTCATGTAATTGTTAATTTTAGAATGCGACAGATGATATTTGTTGTGGTTGCTCATCTTGGCGCAAAACTGCACACCTTCACAATCAAAATAAGAATGACAGAACTTGACAATCCTTAACGAAATCTAGTCTTACAACTACAACAGCCACGAGCTGTTAAAATTCGCTCGTGATTTATTTTATAAAAAAAAAACTTCAATTATTTCGAAGTTGATAGCACATGTGTGTCGGGCACGAGTATGGGAACGAAGCTAGAAAAAAAAAAAAAAAAAAAAAAAAAGCAGAAACCAGAACTTATTCGCCATGTCGCCATTGTATAATTGCAAATCTATTTCCGTCGATCACATTTAACACGAATGGAGTTCGGCAACTTATCTAAAATATTAAAAAAATATACTATTATTATTTAAGCCAAACCAACGAAGGGCCCCATCAATTCGAAAAGGATAAATTGTTTTCGAAATCAGGCTGATCTGTTGCTCCCATATCATCGTAGCATACGAATGGAACTTAAGGTCCGTTTTAGCTGTTCCTACTTGAAGCTTTCCTTTCTACTCGGACCAGTTGCTACCGCACCTTCGGCATTGTATAGTCTATCCGCTGTGCTAGTTTATCATCATCATAGCCGTTCGCGATATGCCAAGTTGTTTACTGACCTTGGAAGATCCGCCAGTCTGCTCGTCACGATAGGGTAGCTATACTTAGTTGCTAGCAATTATATGCATTAGGTCACGACCTCTTATCTCACGCTGTGAACGACGTCGCTCGATATCCACGCTTTTGTGACATTAACGTATACGAACTTTACATAGAAAGAAGGGAAACGCAATTAGCTTGAGCTGTCGCGCACGTCATAAATCACTTCTTCAAACAAACTGCTTAGATGAAAGGGGCATTAGGGATCACCCCCGAGTCGCCCGCAGTTGGATGTTGCCGCTCCCAACGTATTTCTACGGTTATCCTTAGGCAACCTAAATTTTAACAGAAAAGCATTTTGACATATAGTTATTCGTAGTGAGCGGCTATTCATTAACTCGGAGAAAATATCTCATGGTGCTAACACCGTAGCGAAGGTTTTTATAAGAATACTGACTACGAAGCAAACACATAGTTCTTTTCTCAATTTAAGCTAAGTACTAAAAGCATTATCAGCTTCTTCACGACAATTTCCATGAAGCTGAAGTTTAAACCGAGATCTACATTGTAGTCATCGGATTGTTCCTGGGCTTTGACAGGCGCCACTGCTGCTGCTACTACTGCTGATGTCAGTTTTTTACGTCGTGGTTTTTCCTGTTATTATTAATTTGCCTCTTGCAATTATCATTTAATTATTCCTGTACTGTCCCGCAACGTTGCTCGGGGGCTAAATCTCTAGCTGAGAAAGCTAGGAAACCGCTGACCTGAGCCCTTCTTCTAACATATTCTACATAATAGGAACGATTAGATAAAGAGACATAGATTTATCTTTCATTTGTCCCTGATTCTACTGATCGTTCTATTAACCATTGTTGCTATCTTTGACATCTGCTATTGTTTGGAGATTTTGTTGTTTTTTTTCGTTCTAGTATTGCTGTTGTCTCTATGGCTACGTTTTCATCTTGTTAGAAGTTAGCGTTTCGTTAACGGTAACGGGTAACTTATTACGGCCCGACATACGATTATAATACCTATGATCATTATTGTAAAATCGCGTTTTAGTTGAGCATTTGCCGTTAGCTCAGCTTCTTACTTTCAGCTGCCCGCAGTTCTGAGCCGCGTCCCCGTTTGAGTTGGTACAATCCGACTGTTACATTTCACCGCACGAGCGAACGAACGAACAAAAGGAAAAAGGACCACAACGACGTTTTACTAGTGTGTTTGTCGCCCCATAGCTCTACTATTAAGACGAATCGCATGCATCTATATTTGACTATATCTCTGTCTGACGGTGCTTCGATTCGTTCGTGTGTCCACGACCGCACGAGTACGGATCTAGCGCAGATGTGCGCGGGATGAATTTGCCACGGTGGGCCGGCTGTGTTCTGTATCGCCGCACACAGGATTCGTCTCTGGACGGATGCCCACGCCGCAGATTTACTTCATTCGATCTACGGTACCCACTGCACCGGCAGCAATAACACCATTAGTGGCCATCTCGAATGGCCAGTTTTATCCGTTCACGCAAGCGTTCCCTCTCAAGACGGTGAAACAGACGACAGTGACAACAAAATAAGCAACAATAGCAATAACAGCAGCAGCAGCAGCAGCAGCGGTCCGGACCAGAACAGCAAAAACACAGCAATTCCGTATGCAACTGTCTCCGCCGCAGCCGCGGCAGCAGTCGCTGCCAATAAAACAGCAGATGCTGAGCCGAAACAAAAAATAGAGCGACCACGAGTGAAGATACCATGGGCGTTGCTGTCGCGTCCATCAGCTCAACATTGAAACTACCGGCAGCGGTAAATGCAGCAGTCACAGTCCAGTTTAAAAAGTCCAGGTAAAAAAAGGTTGACGGGACCGAACGCTTGCCGGCATAGTGCGGCTGTACGGGATCATGGAGCGGCCCATAGCTGAGGCAAATTTTTCCTTCTGCAACTGCCACTGTTCCCACCTTTACTTGAATCGTACCGGTTGATATAGGCGACGCGGTCTATGGCAAAGTGCGGGTCTTACTCCTTTGGCCGGCGGTCCGCTCAAAATCGTAGAAAAGGCGATGGCGACAAAGCCACTGCGCAATCCTGTTGTCGCCGGCGTAGCCGTCCTGGTTTGGCAGCATCATGCACTAGTTGTTGGTGGTCGTCTGCCGGCCGGTCGTCCAAATCCACATACCGTGTTCGCGCATCTCGCTCGCGTATCTGTATAGAAATGTTTGGCTTATTTTAACGTCTAGCGAGCCATGATCACGCGAGGTTATCGCGTCTGTATTTATTTATACGTACAGGATAACAACAACAATTGCAAAAACAACACAGTGTGGTCCACCATTTGCGGAACTTTACGTAAAGATAGCATCGTCGTACGGATAGGCTATTGCAGTTAGTTGTTTCTAGCTAATGTAGCGAAAATGTGGCTTTAATAAGATTTTGCCGTTGTTATCGTTATGAGGACGATGATGGCAGAAATAGTGATGTTTGTGATGAGGCTTTGCGCTTGCGTCATTAAGCGTTTATGACTGTGAAGTGCGATGGTTTTGTAGGGTGCCAGTTTTGTCCTACAATAAATACAAAATACATATATTGTAATGGACGATGAGATGTTTTTGCTATTTTCATTTTCATACCTGAATGTATTGACGCTACGCTTACAAATCCATAGCCAGTTTACTAAATGGGTGTGTCTCTGAATTTGAATGAATCGTACGAAACTAGCTTTCGCTTACCGGGCGCTCCGAAAAGCTAGCCTAAGAGACGTGTTAGAGCTCACAGTCGTACGGTCGAGGTCTAAATTACAGGATGTGCTAGCGGTGAGAAAAAATCATTATTTTCACTTGGTATTTATTATGGGCCCGATTGGGGTTAATCTGCACATATTAGAGCATACCCAGACCGATCATTATGGGTATTATATAGTGTCTAGTCTTCTGGGAAAGCTGTTTTCTTCAATGAACTGACAGGCTTAACTGAACAGTCCAGCGCTTATTGCCCTCACCAACTCAATCAATTATTTAGCGTTTACATGTTATACCTAAATCTAATTGCACCCTATCTATTCCCTTATGGAGTTCGTAGAATTGTGTAGACGAAAAAGTGTATGTGTGTGTGTGTGTGTGTAGACATATACTTTGCGTTTTACCCTTTTAATTAAACATCCGATCCATACCGCGCACCCATGCTGAGGAACGCAACCCTGAGCTGCTCGGATCGATTCACAAACGACGAGGCCGATACCTTGACAAAATTGCGCTCGGCTTTAGTCTGGCACAGTACCTATCCTAGTCTGAACAAACACGAAACTCGGGCCCCTCTTGTTCTGTCGGTTTTAAGTTAATCTTTCCGGCCTTATAACACAAACAGGATCGCTCCGATCTAATCATTCTCGGCCATCTTGTTTTCTAAATTTTGACCCCGTCATTTTGATATTTGGTACTATAACATTGACCAGTATATCGCTGACGCGGATCTATAACATTACGTTTCATCAACATGACTTTTCTCCATTTTCGGCCAGCCGTACTGATAGTGACTACTCCGTTGTTTAACTCAGCAGTTAAAAACTCCACGAATTGCAATTGTATTGCAGTACGCCCTGGCAATTAGTTCGAGCCCTTGCGTCAGATAACACGATCTCCGCTGACGAAACGAACATATTGCAAATGTATTTACTCGTTCAATATGGAACGCGATATAGTGAACTCACTATGCATCTTTGGCAGCGTCGCTCAATTAAGAAAGAATACTTACACCCATTAAAAGTTTGGAAATAAGTTGAAGCTTTACAGGATGAGGCTAGAGATGTACGCCTTCTATACTAAGGGAAAGTTCGGAAGCAACCAGCTTCTATATGGTTCGATTAGCCCTTCACCGCTATACCCAGATCAGGTTATCAATTTGCACGTCAGAACTACTTCACATTCACCATAGCTTCATCTTCACTTGAAATAGGTCACCATCTGTTGGTTCTCAGACATCACGCTTGCAGTCTACAGATAAACTACTCATGCATCTGACGATGCATGAGTAGTTTATCGCTTAATCATGGAACAATAACCCTTCGACGAGCTTTTCTCTTTATTTTATTTTAATCGATTTGTATTAAATATGCGCCGTTATTATCTATGATTTTTTTGCCATTTTTTCGTGACTTGATGAGAGCCCTTTAGAGCTTAATAAAGAACTTACCAGTAAGCTGTGAAAGCAAGGCCTGAAAGGTACGACGGATAACGGACAACCTTCTACGATAATCTTTGCATTTTTTTTTCTTACTGTAACCCTTGCGGTGTGAGGCCTAGTTTGTTAACCTTTGCTGCTTGACGCGAAGTTTTTTTATCATCTCGCACAATTACTTACGAAAAACCTGAGCGTTACTCTGTAGTGGATAACACCTGCTTTAGACCACTGAACAAACACCATCAGCTTTTGCGTTTTGTACGTTTATTAGGGTGATATTCCATCAGTTCAGTTGTATCCATTTACCATTATAACCAGTCACGCCTCGATGCGGGGTGGGTTACCTTTGTAACCTGAGGACCGTATCGCCCAAATCACGTGCCACCTATTTATTAAGCGTTATTTTTCTTTATTCATTTGATCTAGGTGAGCAAGTTGGGAATTTTTACTCCCCAAGCATCACGCCTGTGTCCTAAAACCGTGATAAAGTGGCTTCAACCACAGCTTTCCGTTCTCTCTTACGCACTTCCTTAGGGGCTCTTCGACAAGGCTCACTTTTGCGTTCGAAATCTTCAACGAGTGGTTAACAGTGTCTATAGCAATAAAACCCTTATCGAACAGACGTTGTCTCCACCGTTGTAGTTCCAAGGTGGAACCCATATCTATAAACCAGGTAAATTTTCTGGCCTTCCGTGATGCACTATAACTCACTAGCTAAGAGTCTGATCTGAGATACCCGATCGAATAGTCTTCAATCATGAAAAGAATCGAAAAAAAAAAAAATTGTCACGAATTATGGCGTAAACATGCTTCGCTTTGTGCTAAGAGTCAATCGCCTGACGCAATGCTTCAGAGCAACACGCACGTAAAACTCGGAGCATCTATTTGTAGACACTAGCAAGCTTTCATAAGCTCAGTGCTTCTGCTGTTTAGTTCCTATGTTTCTATGTCAATTATTTTTATAACCAATAATAAAACATTAATTATTGTTATTATTACCTAATCAGTGAAGTTCGTAGATTGGTGTATAGATATTATTTACACACGGCTTCCAATCCACCAATATCTCTCTCTCAGTGTGTGTGTGTGTGTGTGTAGGTGTATATATACATATATAGATATATATATATATATATATATAATTTCGCAAAGGAGCTGACAAGCAGTTAGCTGTTCGGCAGTATTGAGTAGTCGACATAGTCTGCCGAATCCCTAGTTGGGTTGAATGGCGGTTTAATAAAGCTACGTTAGCTCTTCCTTGGTCGTTTGCGCCTTTGTCGTATCGTCTTTGACTACTGTTACCACGAAGGTAAGTCCTTCATTACCACTTCGACAGCCATTGCCCTTATTGCTATTACTTATTACGACTGCTATTGCCATTGTTACCAGCAAATACTTCCACTTTATCTCTCGCTCTCTCCGCCTTTCCTCTTCCAATTCTTCACCGTTCTCTGTCATTGTTCCTGCCGTTGTCTCAACCTCATTCAGTCCGTGCGTTTTCCGCAATTCGTTGCAACTTCTGCAGCGAAAGCCACAGTACCGGTCACAATCACAGCATTTGCACCAGCGGCAGCATCACGTGTAACAGCCGAAACTTTTCTATTAGTCTGTGCTGCCACCGAGCATTAACGAAATCGCGCCTTGAAGTCGGCTGCTCTGTTTCTCCACCATAGGAGTAGCGTCGTAGAAGCAGTGGCTACTGCTACAGTAGCAGCTGCTTATACTTTTGCTGGTGCTGGCCCTTTTGGGTCTGACTATAATGGTTGTTATATGTGTATACTTCAACAGGATTTCGGGTGCCGCGACGGCCCTAGACGAGGCGCCTAGGGGCATCAAAAATCCAAGCAAAAGACGTTGCTAACACTCCTATCGCTGAAACTGGAAGATGGCTAAGCGATCGAACCGTGGCGAAAAGTCTGTCGGTTTTTGAGGGGTTTTAAAGAGAATCACTACTACAAGCCGTGCAACACTCCGGCAATCCGACCAGAGCCAGACAATAACGAGGGCAAGAGTAGAACTATTTGGTTGGAAGTGGCGGACGGACCGATGGAAATAGGGGGCAAAGAATGGAACAAATTGGCGATGTGTGGGACACACGATGAACGCAGAAAAGCAAAACTTGCCAAGGCACAATGTACAAGCCAGCAGGCAACCATAAGGACTTACTTCCTGTGCTAGTAGCTATTTGCCTTTAAATATATAATGATTACAATGATCTTGATTCTTATTACGTTATTATATAATACGTTCACAATGTTAATATGCGAGAAGGTAGGGCAATGAAGCGTGTGCCGGACAAAGAACGAAGCAGATGGGGCTAATATAGTATTATGCACTTCTTTTTAATGGAGCGATACAAAAGCGTCAGCGATGTAGTCCTATACGGGAAGTGTAACTATGAAGTATAGGGACAGATTAATGGTAATAAATGTTGCAAACACTAAAAAAAATACATGCGGGATGAGTGTAGATGCATATACACAATATATATATATATATATATATATAGTATGATTACAATGTATGAAATATGATTGACCATATAACCCATTTGTATGGGTTATTTTAAACGAAGTCGTCCTATATATAAATAGGTTGTATATCTGCGCCCGGATGCGACTCATGCAGTTTGCTTCCAGCTACCAGCAGCAGCTGCCGTAAAAAGTCGTAACGGGTGACGAAGGTGGTTTGCGAGGAACTGAATTTGGGTATTTCCAGCATCAACAGGCAAACTGATCGGAAGCTGTTGGTGATTAGCCAAATCAAAACAGAGATGATAGCCCGAATGGATTCACTTGGAGATGCAGTGGGTGGGGGGAGCGGGGGGGGGGGGATGGAGGGGTAGAGCAGCGAACCGCGACGTAAGTACTTCTCATCAATGACGGGCAAACCTGTTGTCCCTCAACTATCAGCAAATTAATAACGACGGACGCATTGGGCCTGGCAAACAACGTCTAGTCCGTAAAACTGTCAACCGCCGCTGGCGATGGCCCTGCGATCACTAACCTGACGGCTAGTAAAAACAAGTAACGGTCCAGTGACGTAATGCGTTAAGGATAACTGGCTGCAACAAAAATAGCAACAACAAAAACAACAACAACGTAAAACCACAGCAGACGCAACAGCCGTATCGTTACATGGATACAGGGGGATAAAAGGCCAAAATGATTTGTCCGTTTACGCGACGCCGACCATCGGATCCCAAACTCGTCGAATGCTGCCAAAACAAGCGGCGCGTTCATCCAGTCAAATTGGGTAGCGATTCTCTTCTTAGCCAACAGTGCGACCACAGTAGAAATGGGAGTGTCGGGCAACAGCGGCGAGACGGAGATAAAAGATGGCTTAAATAAAATATAAGAAGAAACAAACATTGCATTCAGTAAGCGTAATATATTTTGGAAGGAGTTAAGGCACGAGAGAAGGCGTATTCGCCTTACTGCCCATTCTATGTAATAACGCTGTGTAATGTGAGTGGAACGGCCTAGGCAAACACCATCAGAAGGACACGTGCATTTGCCTAGTATAAATGTCAATCATTGGCAATGCTCATTTGTAATAGAAATTATGACCTACGATAATGATAGATTAGGTGGCACTTACGAAAACAAAGAGGACCTCACGAAGCATATGGAGAAGGCGGGACGCAAGGCTTTGCTACAAGGACGCTGTCGAGGCGGGCGTTTTTAGTTCGACTAAGATATGTTGCCTCGATAATTAAAAACTACTTGTTTTAGTTCTTCACACAATCGGCATCATACACTCAGCACTTCACTTCGTCTTATTCTATGTCGTGTTTTTACCATGTAACTGATTTTTTAGTATTCGTTAAGACAGCATTCGATTGCTCAGGGACCGCTAGCACTTATTATTATTTTTGGTTTTGCCGTTGCGAGGTCATGACGAGGGATATACTTTGTAATTTCTTTTAAACATCTATCCGCTCTCGGCAAGATTTCCAAATCTCTTCCAACATATGCAAAAAAAAATCTACAATTGATCGTTTCTTTTCGAAGTTCCGGATGACAGTAGAGCATAAAAATCACCGGGATGCCATTAAAAACGACGGAATTTC